>NW_010226363.1:7445-62272 GCF_000690775.1 Eurypyga helias
ATGCCACTTGGCAATGCAATTCCTCCGTCACAACACCCCTCAGCAGCTAGACATATTTTCTGCTAAGGAAAATCTTCACCCCTCTGTCCCGTGTCTGTGGAGGTCTCTGCGGTGGAAGGGGTTTGTGAGTTCAGGAGATCAAATCAGCACTGCCCCAAGAGGTTGTTGGGTGGGTTTTAGCCTGGTGTTTGCTTCTTCCCTCCCTTTCCAAGCTGTCAGGAGGGCTGCGTGTGATTTATACGGTGCAGGTATCTGGGAGGTGGTGGAGATGCTTGCACAGGGATGGGGGATGCGAGGGCCTGACCGCGGGCTGCTCCGTGTCCTCGCTGCACCCGGCCACCACCTCTGCTGCTGCTGTGGGCTGGAGGCAGAACCTCCCCTGCGATGCTTGTGTTGTTGCTGCTGTTGCTCTGTGATCCAGAAAGAGGCTGTAATGACTAAAGGATTAACCAAGGAGGGCTGGCATTTAGGGGGAAAAAAATCAATGTATTTTAGCCTGCAGCGGGATGTTTTCCAGGAGCAGCGTGCATGAGGTCCCACGGCACCGCTTTGGTACGCTGACTGATCAGAGAAGGGGTTTGCTGTAAGGAAAGTCGAGGTGTGCCTGTGAGATATTCCACCACTGGTGTCCTGGGGAGGTGTGGAAACAGGGAATGCCTGGCCTGCTGCCCTGGGACAGCAGAATCACAGATGGAAGTGGCCCAGCATCCCTGGGCTGCTCTGCGGAGCGGCCTGGAACGGTTCCCCCCAGCCAGTTTTCTGCAGCTTCATTCAGTCTGATGAGGTCTGGCCTTTTTAAAAATCTGCTGAAATGTAGTTGTGGTTCTTATGAAAACAAAATCTGAAAGAGCAAAGGAGTGTAAATAAGAAAACATAACACAGATATTTGCCATTCAGTGAATATCAGCAACATATTGTATACGCAGACAAACACTTCCTTCCAGCAGGTTGGTTTTGTTTTTTTTTTTCCCCAGCCATCCTGAATTTGTTTAAATCCATAACCACAACATTTTCTCAGTTTCTTCGCCTTTTTTTCGGCTTTTCAAGTTCAGGGCTAGCATACAGTAAATATGGAGAGAAGAAGCAAAATGTAAATTACATCTTTGCAAAGGACAAGTGTAACCTTTTATGAAATGCTCAAAACTGTATTTTTTGTAAAGGAAGAAAATAGACTGAAATGAGTTAGGTTTGGTGGAATTGCTTAAATTGTCATGGAAGTGTAATGGGAAAGGAGTTGGCCAGTCCAAAGAATCCTGCTTGAGGGATTCACCGTGCTTCTTCTGGAAGACGTGCTCATGTTGATGCTGGAATACAGTAACACCTTGCTGTCGTTATTATGCCTCCTAATGTTAACCCAAGTGCTTATTAAGGAGCAATGGAACTCAAGCTTCACATCCCACGATGTAAGGGAGAGTGTTATTTTGGTGATTTGGGAAGGGCTGAACACATGCAATGCTTCTGAAGTCTGTAAAGATTTGGGTCTGAATATGACTACTAATCTAAATGCTTAATGCATAAGATAATGTCTCCCTTCACTGGTCCAGTGGGGGTTGCTGGTGTTTAGTTCTGTGCTAACGGCCCTTGCTAAGGCCTTCCTGGGGACTTCAGACTTTTCTTCTGGAATGAATGTCCCTTGGTTTCATCTCTTCTAGTAGGATCTGGGTAAATAAACCAGTACGCTGGGCATCAGAGTACTGTGTAGGATGTTTTCCTTAGTTTTCCCAAATTAGTTTGTTATATTTGTTTTCTAATCCTATTTTAAAGAACGGGAGAAGTCTGGAGTTGTGAGAAGGCTTTTTGCATTTCAATAGCTGGGTGTAAGCATTGTTGAAATACCCATAAACAGAAACTGTGCAATTAGAGTGTGAGCCTGTTGACCACTTTCTGCTGACCATCAGTTGCCTACCGTGCGGTTCCGTCCGTTAGCCTGGGGCTGGTGTGAGCACTCTGCAGCTGCACTAACTGAACGGGCTTAGGAAGCTGGTTCTTCAATCGCCTGCATTAAAAATTCTTCAGTGCTTCTGAATCTACTAAGAAAGTGATTAGCGATTTATAGCAGCTCATTGATTAGCTGCTAAGGCAGACTGAAAATATGGGGCAGAAAACACTGGCCATCCTGGTTTACAATCCATCCTGAGAACCTCATAACCAAACTCCTTTAAGTCCACTCATGAAATCTCTGTTGCTGTGCTTCAGCCACGGGGCTCTTGAGTTTCTTGGAAAACAACTATGACATCCCCAACCCTTTAATTTCAAACAGGAGAATGAACCCGACTTTTGGTGTGCGCTTCTAGAAGACAGGATCATGTCAGAGGGAGCGGCAGCGCGAGGGATGCGCGTGGGAACAGGGATCCAGCGCTGCTCTTTGGGCACTGGTCTTTGGCCAGGGCCTGAAAGCCAAATTTAAAGAAAAAGTGCTCTCTCTGCACATTTTGGAAGGGACTTATTTCAAGACTTCAGGTTGAATTTCTATCAAACTGAATCAGAGTATATTTTTACACCAGAATTAAATCAGGCTGAAATAGAACCCAGTGGAACATGCTGATTTTGACTGAGTTTTGCACTTTAAATATTCTCAAAGCCAAAAACTCAGAGCAAAGCTTGAGTGAGCAAAAAGTATGCCATCAGAGAGCTTGGAAAAATGTTTATTTGGGCTCCTACAAAGGGAATTTTACTGATTTTTTTTTCTCAACTCAGGGGTTTCACTGCTAGTGTGGGAAATTCCAATGCTTTGTCCCACAAAGGAACCATGGGATTGCGGAGGCTAATCCTGAGACTGGGAAGGAAAGATGACATTTTGCAAATTTATATGACAGTGTGATTACTGATCATCAGTTAAACTAAATGTAACACCTTTATCAACAGCGGATGCTTTCAGACAAAATGTGAACAGGATTTTCTCTTGCGGTGCCGTTGCCTTAGTGCCCCCTCAGATATAATATACAACTGTACATATACAAAAATCAGTGAGGAGGAAATTGGTGAGTTGCTGATTATTTTAAGATTATTTTAAGAGTATGGCACTGGTTTTCTTTGGTGTACTCTCTTAGATTTTTGGGGATCATCAGTCAGAGCTGCTCCTCAAGACATTGCCTGGTTCTTTTTGTTTGCTGTGATGTTGCAGCATAATTGTGGAAAAAAGTCTTTATCCCCGTCTTCTTGCAGAATTAAAGGGGAAATTCTGTTTCTGAAGTAGTGGCCCAATAGGGGCCAGTGGTAATATCATTTTTATACATAGCTAATGCTATTTATTGTATTAATTGTTAATATTTATAGGGTTATATGTTAGTTAGAGGCAGAAGAGTAAATATGAAGAGCCCAGGTTAATGGCTAAAGCCCTGCTGAGCCCAGTTGAGCTGCACCAGCTACCACAGCTGCAGATCTGCCCAACCATTCCTGCAGCACGTTATCCCTCTACGGCTTCCTGCCCTGACAAAAGTGTACGTTCCCATGTGGTTTGGTAATTAGAAAGGTTTGCTATGGAAGATACCTCATTGTTTGACATAGCAAATGTATTTAATGTGCTTTATTTTAGCAGAGCTGGGCTTTTTTGAGAGGTGACTGTCAGAAACAGGTTGCTGGCAGTTTGCTGAAAGTGGGGCTCCTTTTGTCTCATTAGTTGATCATGGCGTGCTGTGCCCCGGGTGCTTTTTTTCTGTCTGATTTACCTCTGTCACTCCTGCCAGTTTTGGGCAGAATGACTCTCAATCCTGCCATCACCTCTTAAACCTCAAGACTTGTTTGTTAGGGAGGTTTTGCACCCATGGCTCAAATAAATCCTTCCATTCCCTTGGGCATTGTTTAACCTAAACCAGGGTGTCTTTACTTTCCCCAATGAAGCCACAATTATCAAGATGCAAAAGCATATGTTTCCTAGCTGGGGGGAGAGGAGTTTTTAGGTATTCTTGATTTCATACATTTGTGAGCATTCAAGAGAACAAATCCTCTATTCTCTCAAGTCAATGCACTTACATTACGTGAGGAATAAATCATTCCCTTCCTTCAACTGAGAGTCTGCAGATAGAAAGCTGGTCTGCCTTCCTTTAAGTAGACAAAGAATATTTAAATAAGGATGCTAATAAAAATGCTTTCACCAGTAAAGATGTGATTAAAGAATCTGTTGCTTTAAAGAGTCCCATCGGTGAAGGCAGAAGTCAAAAGCTGCCGTTTCTTGCAGAGAGATTGAAAAGTTGAAAAGTTGGCTTAAGCTTGGTCTGTGGGAAGGATTTCCACAACCCAGTGACATCCGCACTGCTGGGAGGGACCAGGTCCCTCCCTGCTGGTTCACCCTGCTCTTCTGCTGCAGCCCCCGGGGGCTTTTTGCCTTTTTTTTTTTTCTTGCACTTGATGACTGGCAGATCTATTGGAAGTCATTAGTGGGGAGAATCAACCCTGCTCTAACCTAGTTCCACTTTTAAATCTTCAAAATACGTGACTGGTACCTAGGAAGCATCAGTATTTACTGTATAAAGATTTTCTGGGTTTAAGAAGTCACCTGTCTGAAACTGGAGGGCCTGGAGGAGATGATCCACTGGAAACTCTTAATGGTTGCATCCTTTCTTCTCCCACTGCAGCCCACGTTTCCAGTCGAGCTGACAGAACGCAGGTGGCACACGGGCAGCCAAGTCCTGTTCATGTGGACACAGGGACTGATTCGTCTGCCCCTCCCCAGGCATCTCTGCAGTCTCTGATTCCAACAGATAGGCCAGGGGATTCAGACTTTCTGTCTGAGGATGCACAGTTCCCTGGCTACGAGTTGTTCCCCATCCCCTTTCCCTGGGTGTTGCACACCACTGCATTCCTGATGCCCCCAAAACTCCGAGCGGCTGGCAGAGAGGCTGAACTTGGTTCATTTGTCCCTTTCTTTTCCACCTTTTGCTGGCTTTGGTACATGCGACAACACGACTTCATCGCGTTTGAGGTGTGTCTCTGGAAGAAGGCAGTCACGTACAGCCGGGGAACAAGAGCAAACCTTCCCACAAACCGTTTGGCAAGCAGCCCCTCTGCTGCACGCCTGGACAATGCAGCAGGAACCGGGCCTTTTCTGGATGGAAGCTAAAAGCTCCATGGCAGGTAGTAAATAAATAATTACAGGGAAACATTGCTCATAGATTTCTGAGGAAACAAAACTTAATTACATTTCATGAACATGCCTACATAGTTCCATTGATCAGGAAAAAACGGATGTGTGCTAGGTCTTTAAGATCTACTCACTTGACAGTGTTTTGCCTTCCTCCCCTCCCTCAGTTTCATTCACTTTGCATCCCGCAGCGGTAAGGGAACACACTCTGGTTTTTCTTTCCTGAAGAAATTGATCCTAAGAAGCACAGGACATGATGTATGGTTTGTAACTCTACAATATTGCTAAGAAAAAAAAGAATCACTGAAGAAGGTTTGGCAGATATTGTATCAATTTCCATCTTAAAATGGATTTTTTTCTGCTAGGACCAATAAAAGTAGGCAAAGGCTTTCAACAGCCCCTCTACTAATAATTAGCTAAAAGATGGTGTAAATCTTGCTTGGCTGATCTAGCAAGGTAGGTTTTGTTAGACACATCACAGACAGTTCTTTACACTGAATCCAGACACATCCCTGAATTCACACCACCAACCACTCTGGGTCTTCCCAGATCTCAGTGTCCCCTCTCTGGTCCATCACAAACATAAGCAGTAGGAGTGACGACAGCGGGTGCCGGGCAGAGGCGCACGAGGGCCAGACCATCCCAGCCAGCACCGCGGCCCAACGGAGGCTGCTGGGGCGGTGCCGGGGACTTGAGCCCCATCGCAGCGGTGGTGGATCTCTTCTTCTCTTAATTTTTCAGTCCTCACATGTTATACCCAAACTGCCTTTCTGTGTTCGGCCGGAGTGCCACGGACAGCGGGAGCCTGTTTCCCCCACCCAGGCTTAGCAAGCACCTGTTTTCCTCCAAGTCAGCTGCTTCTCATTCCGCATCTCATTAGAGGACAGCAGCGAGTTTGGGGTAAATGAGGAGGCTGCTGTCCTTGCGAGCGTAGTTGTGAGCTGGCATATCGCTACGGTATTAAAATTCCAATTGAACAGATGGTGTCAGGATTTTAACTTATGCTTAGGAGATGCAGATGGTCCAAGGAGTGAACTTGCACCCTAGTTATTTTTATTTTGAACAGGTTAAGAACAGATTACTTTTTGACTATTGTTATTATTGCTCCGCTTGTCATTTTTGCTTTCCCCGTGCGTGCGTGTGCCTGTGCACACGTGCAAGTCCTCTCAGAATCTCTTTTCCTTCTAACTTCAGGTTGAAATCCACCCTACTTCTGCTAAAACTCCTTTCTCTCTGTATTTACTGTTTCTTTCCCAGTGGCCCTTTCCTTTCCCTTAGACCCACTGCTGTTCTCCTTGAGAGGAGCAGGGAGGAGCACCTGCCCGGGGACTGCGAACCGGAGCTCTGCAGAGGTGCGGGTGCCGTCCCCAGGGTGAGCAGGTCCTGTGCTGGGCTCGTGGGGTGGCAATGGCTCCGAAACCTCCCGTGGCTCCGAATCCCAAGGCAGGGCTTGTGCAGGCAGGGAGTGCGGGATGGGCCACGTACACCTGGTGGGGCTGAGGATGCAGGGGCAGGTTTCTGGTCCTGGTTGTGTTGGAATAAACCCAGGTTGACCTCACTTTTACACCAGTAAGGATCTGAAACTTATTATCTAATCCTGCCATGAAACCCAGGTTTATATTTTTGTCATAATTCATAAGTTTACTTAAATTTTTATAGAAACAAATCTAATCTACTGCCACAAATTATTAATGTCCACCTGAATATTTCACACCCACTACATTTTACTGATTTTCATGCAAAGATATTGTTGCTTTGCATAAAGCACCTGTGTGTGTTTTCTGTACTGTTTCTCCTGCCCCATGTCACATACTCAGGGGAAGGACTGGAGCACGTGTTTCAGGCAAGTCCCTTGTGTGCCAACCTTGATTCTGCTTCGGCTTGGTGTCTGCTGGATTCTGCAGCTGCTGGCATCTTCTCAGACGGGTGAGGTTTATGTGGCTCGTTGATTTTCCTTCTCGGCGAGGGGGTTTGCTGTGTGCAGCTGGGCACAGGGCAGCTTGTGCCAGTCTGTGGTGTTTGGTGTTTAATTTAGAGTCCGATCCAGAAAGCAGGACAGTCCCAGTGCCTCCCACATTTGAAACAGGCTATAGGTATTTGAGATCTTTAGACTGTAGAAATCAACATTTCCCAAGGGTTAAATTATTGAGTAAGTGCCTACCCAGCTTACTCCTAACAAGAGAACGTATTGCTGAGGTCTGACTGTGATCAAGTGACTGGACCAGGAAAGATAAATCTTAGTCTGTTACCTGTCCTTGGTGCATTTCACATGCACGTCCTGGCAGTACGGGCTGCGGGGAAGGTTTCCACGCAAGACGCTGCGAACATATGGCGTAAGGGCAAAGACGCCAGTTGCAGGTGTAGGTGTAATCGGGTTCATTTATTCCTCCCTCATGCCTGCTGCCATTACTCATTCCTCTCGCATGCAAATGTGCAAAGCTCCCTACAGCTCGTTAAAGCTCACAGTCATTTAGAAGACACCGTTCCCCATCCTTAAAACGCAGTGGGTCTGGGAGCCCAGCGCTAACGGGATGGAGGTGCTTTCCTGTGGCAGGGAGCCAGCACCCAGGGACCCTGTCTCCCCAAATCCCAACTCAGGGCCCCCAGTTGCTTTTTTATTTCTGCTTCCTGGGAAGCTGATGGAGAATGCAAAGGGCTTTGGTGGTGGCTGGGCTGGGGGGTGCGTCAGGGGCTGGCTGGGGGCTGCAGGGACCAGGGTGCTGCTGGAGCACACCTCCAAAGGCTGCGAGATGTCTCATCCCTGCGGGGCTGGAACGTCCCCTCTTGCTGTGGCGGCCGCAGTGATGCAGAAAGGGCTTTTGGGATCCCCTGGAGCACAAAATTTGCCCTCCCACCTATTTCTGATAATTAGTATTTTCCATAATTATCCTGGATAAGATGACATTGACCGAGAGGCCCGTACCATAGCCAGAGGTGCTTTAGCTAATTTGGTTTCTGGAGAACCTGGGAAGGGCAGGCTGTGTGCAGTGCTGGGTCTGCCCAGCACCAGGCTGAGGGACACCCATTGGCCTCTCCTCTGCTCAGGTGCTTAAGTAGTAATGGGGACAGGGTGGGTGGGGATGAGCAATGAGTATTTAATGGGAAAACATTCCAGCATTGCATGTAAGAGTAGCTGCCTCCATCACATCCTCACAACTGCCTCCTTGCCTTAGACTGTATTTTTCTCTCTGATTACCTGGAGGGGAGTGAGGCGGTGACAGTGGAAAGGCAGGATGCACTGATCCAGGCTGCCGCCTGCTCCCTCGCAAGCAAAAATATTTGACAGTTTGTGCTGAGGGGATTACAGAGCTCTGAAACACTATCATCTTGCACTTTATGCTGTGTTTGAAACATTGCCTTCAAAACCACAGCTGTGGGATGGGAAAGGGGTCTCCCTCAGCTGCCAGCATTCACGGCAGCGATGACCCCATCTCTCCATCCCTGGTGTAGATCTCTGAGCCGGTAGGACCTTGGTCTGCCCGCTGGTGGCTGGGTCCTGGCTGCAGGGAGCAAGTCATGGCTTCACACCATCCCTCTTTCCCACTGGGAGCCCTGTGGTCTGTCCCCTGTGGCGCATCCCCGGCGGACTGAGCGCCGGTGGCTGCTCTGCCATGGGGGTTTGCTGCCACTGCTCTTCTCCACACAGACTGCAGGAACAGCCTGGCACCGGGTGCTTCATCCTCGCTAACGATGTCCCACGTCCCCTCAGCTCACGTGCACCACCCTCCTGCCCGCTCCGTGACAGCCGTGTCCACGGGATTATCATCCCATGCAGATCTTCCCACGCTTCGCGCCGCCTACATCCCGATGGCTTGAAATCCGTGCCGGTACATCTGCTCATGTTACACAGCCATAAAACCAAACCTGAATTCCTGTATCGTATTCCAAGTGTCCACCGTGCTGCTTTGTGACATAAACCGTCGCCCTGGGGAGAGAGAAATTCTTCTATACATGAATTTCCTGCAGCTGACCCTGCCAGGTTTATCAGCTGAATGGAGGAACCCAGAACCAATATCAGTGATGAAGACATTTGCGAGTTCTGTGACCTGATTTTGAACATATTCCAAAAAGAAAACAGTGACATTTAATAAGTAAAATACTAGCTAGAATGTGTTTGCTCAGCTGTAGTGACAACTTTAGTTACACGCTGTGTTTTGTGTTTGCAGATGCAGCTTTTACAGAGCCATGGCTACAGGAGAGATTAGACCTTGTTTGAAAAAGTGATCAGAGATTTTGTTTGCAATCATGCTGTAGCTCTTTTCTAAATATTGGAAGCATTTTAAATTGCTTTGTATTGATAATGGCATTGTAATGCCTTTTCTTGCTTGTACAGATCCTCAGAGTTTTAATGTGCTTATTCCCAAGGGATGAAGTAATGGAACAGAACAGATTAAGTTAAACCTTAAAGAATGTTTCTTTAGGGAAAATCATATTTCCTTTAAAAAGGCTTTGCATAAGGTTATTAGATACTTGATTGTTTGTATTTCTTCCTACTTATGCAAACAGTGTTTATGGCTAGAGCACAGTTATCAATTTTCTGAGTGCAGTGATATAAATCCAAAGGCATTAACATGTGTGGTCTAGGTCAGGGATGTATGTTCAGCCTGGAGAAGAGAAGCTCTGGGGAGACCTTATAGCACCTTCCAGTGCCTGAAGGGGCTACAAGGAAGCTGGTGGGGGACTTCATCCAGGGGCAGGGAGTGACAGGACAAGGGGTAACAGGTTTAAGTGGAAAGAGGGAGATGGAGATGGGACATCAGGAAGGAATTCTTCCTGGAGAGGGTGGGGAGCACTGTGACAGCTTCCCAGAGAAGCTGTGGATGCCCCATCCCTGGAAGTGTCCAAGGCCAGGCTGGATGAGGCTTGGAGCAACCTGGTCTAGTGGAAGGTGTCCCTGCCCATGGCAGAGGGTGGGACCGGGTGGCTTTAAGGTCCCTTCCAACCCAAACCATTCCAGGATTCTATGATCTTTCAAGAGCCTTTCAGGAAAGGCAGTTCCCTCCCTGGGACCAGGGTGGGAGGGCTGTACTGAAGGGAGAGTACCTGGACCTCTGCCATGCATTCCTGTGTCTGTCCACTTCCCTTTTCCCTTTACACTGGCTGTGTACAAGCCAGTTCATGTTGCTTCCAGGGCTGTGGGGAGGCAGGCGGGGCCTATGGACCTTACAGACACGGCATTTTTAATCTAAAGAATTTTCTTTCACTCCTGTCAGAAGATGCAAACCAGGGGATGCTTGTGTGTATGCTGAAGTGCTCATCCCTATTTTTGCCTGTCATAATACTCTCCATCATCTTCTGCGCTAACTCGGCACGGAGTGACCCAGCCACTTTGGGAAGACACATGAGGTTTGATAAATTCATAATGACACAGTTTGCCAAAAGCTGTTTGGATGTACAGGAGTCACATTTTTACTGAGCTGTTCTGAACACGTCCACCTGGGTATAACCTCCTATGAAACAATCCCCTTCTGCAGGACAGGGACACGTCCCATATGTCCCCAGAGGAGACTGAATCCATCTGACGAGCCCTTGCTCGTCAGCCCTTCGAGCTGGCATGTACTAACTGCAGGGTCCTGAGTCAAAATGCGGAGACTCTCGGCAACCGTGGGATCAGGGTGGCTGTGCCCATTCACAAGCATCATTAAAATTATTCCAGTGAGACCTTTAAATTACTTTCAGCCTTCGTAGCTGAAGTTTATTTCCTGTGTATTGCACACCCTGATAACAATGTGGCAAATACACATGGTATTTGTTTGCCCCTCCCCAGTTCACCACAAACAGAGCTAGCTTCTACAGCCAGGGAAGGTTTCCCTGTGCTTGGAACTCTTGCTTAAATACACGACAATACAAAACCTGTCATGTCACCGTGTTTTCTCCTCAACACCTTATCACTGGGCATTAAAGCCCATCCAGCAAGCTCTCCCTAGGAATGCATCGCTGGCTACCAAAACATGGGAATGTGATACGGATTAGCAGGTCTTTAAGATGACCCAAGGGACCACTTTCATCCGACAGCCCTGCTGCATTGACTGACCGCAGCGAGCGGCATGTCCCCATCACTGGGGCAACAGCCTCCTCCTGCTGGCTGATGTACCCAGGCAAACCATAGAATCCTGGAATGGTTTGGGTGGGCAGGGACCTTAAAGCCCCCCCAGTCCCACCCCCTGCCATGGGCCGGGACACCTTCCATAGCCCAGGTTGCTCCAAGCCTCATCCAGCCTGGCCTTGGACACTTCCAGGGATGGGGCATCCACAGCTTCTCTGGGCAACCTGTCCCAGTGCCTCCTCACCCTCTGCGGGAAGAATTCCTTCCTGATGTCCCATCTCCCCTCTTTCAGTTTAAACCCAGTACCCCAGGAGAAGGAGAAGGGTTTATAAAACCAGTGGCTTGTGGAGCAGCTTTGACATGATTAAAAAGCCCCCACTAGCAACTCAGCCCCCTGCTGTGAACTTGCAGGTGGTTCCCACACCCCAGGGTCAACACTTGCACCTGTATAAAAGAAACCCCACTTCCCCCAGGCCCCCCTCTCTGGGCAGGTGGATGAGGATAAACATCAGCTGTCACAAAATGCTCAGAAAAAGAGTTGGCAGTGTTGGTGCATATGTGAGATTCTGTTTATATTTACTGCAATAAGGAATATGAGAAAATTCCCACATAACCAGTATTTCAGCTGATCAAAAACTGATATATTTGTTCAGTTGTATTGATGCTCTGATCTCTGGTGAGAAAATAATTGGCTTAAGCAGCAGAAGCCTATTCCATTTAAAATCAATGACAGCTTTGTTCAGTGGAAGCAGTAGGTGACCCCAAACAGAGTAAACAAACAAATATTCTTACTTATGTCCCAATTATGTGTTAGATAATTTAAGCTCTGAAGTATCCAGTTTGCTTTTCACTAATTACTGTGCTGTCTCCTTGCATGTGTCTTCACTTGGCTAATGGCAGTTTCCAAACTTTCCTTGCGCAGCAGCCACCCAGGAGCCGAGGAAACAACCTGAGTCACTGGGTACAGTGAAGTTATGTGAACTGAGTGGAGTTGTCAGGGAAAGATTCATCTTCTAAAAATAAGTGGCTTTGTTTCCTAAAGTCATTTATTTTTGATAAATGCCTCAGCCTTGCATTTGTCTAACAGCAGGACAGCAGTCCTGTATTCCGCTGGCATTGTCTGAGCCACAGGTAACTTCTGGGGCCTAAGAGAGCTGATTTTAATCTTATGGCAGTCTCTAAGCTCCTCCACTTGTTGCTAATGGTGACCCTGTCTTCACCTCTTTATCGGAAACAGCCTCTACTACCACTTGTAGCCCGGGTTTTTCTATTTGGCACAGCTGTGGCTTCAAGTCAAGCCCATTTATCTGCAGGGGGTGGGAGCAGGGTGATGCTGGGAGTGTGCTGGAAGCTGTAAGGGATGGAGGTAAGGCTGGAGCTGTGCTTGGAATATGGGCTTTGCAGGGGCTTTGAGTCTTTAGGTGTGAGGTTTTGGGCTCTATTTTTTAAAGATAAGCCAAACTGAGAATTTTTTTGTAGAGACTGGATTCTGTGTCTGTTCTAGAAATATGTAAGCTAGTTTAATGAGACTTAACCTTCAATGTATGGCTTAACAATATGATCAGCTGGGTTATGCTGTATATGGAATATATTTGGGGCTTAAGTGTGAACATAAAGTACCTGAGCAGTGTAGAAATGTCGTGGTTTGTTTTTTTTTTTGTTTTGTTGAGGTAATCCATAGGCATGTACAAATCTTCCATAAGAAGCCCAAGCTGAAGGAGCTATTTTTTTGCTGCTATTGCAGATGGAAGAAAGAACTTGTTTTCACATCAGCTTGGAGTTTTGCTCTGCTTGGGAATGAGTGTGGGATAAAGCTGATAATAAAACCCACAGATCTCAAAATCGTGCTGCTGGTAACGATTAACATAATGAAGATGTGCTTGTATTCTACTGGTTTATGGGAAAGTGTCAGCTAGGGGTGTCAATATCTCTGCAGCTACTAGCTGGTCCCCAAATCTGTTGGGCAGCTGCAGTTCCCTTCCACAGGCTGCAGGAGGTGGTCCCTGTTGTGGGCCTCTGTTGTTTTGTGGTGGAAGGCTCAGCTTTGCCTTAGCTCATCTTTGGGTTTAGCTTTTGTGAAAACTTACTCTGTTTCTTGTTTTCAGAAACTACCCAGCCTCTCTGCTTCCTTTTCCTAATAATCTCATGGATGTAAGGGGCACTGGATTGATTAGAGGAGAGTTGCCCTGTAACCTGAAGGCATAGTGTAGCAGTACAGCTTAGATGCTGCAGCATGCCTAAAGAGAGTCCCAAGGAGGTTAAAATATTCATCTTGCTGAGAAGCACAAGGAAGCACATTTCTGTCCATCTCCACTTCTGATGTGGAAGACAAGCCGCTGGTTCCTTAAACTGCGGGATGGCTCAAGTGAGACATTACCCAGCCGAATTACTTGCAAAGCTGCTGCCAGCTCCAGCAAGCGGCCCTCTAGAGCTCCCAATCCCTCTGTGGGTCTCTGTGCACCAGGCTCGGGCTTCACCTAAGTGCTCTTAGTTGCAGCGAGGGCTGAGACTCTGGTTATTTGCTCTTCAGCTGCTCTTCACCAGCCGGGTCTCACCACTGCCCTTCCATCTCCCCTGGCTTTCCCTGTAACCGCACCTTCGGTAAGGCTTGCTATTTTTCCCTACTCAAAGCCCAACGGGGCTGGGCTGTCTCAAAAAAGCAGTTTTGTTAGAATTGTACTCAGTAGTTCGGCAGCTCTGGTTCCTCCTCCAATGTGAGCATTACCCCGATAATGCTATTCGCATGAAAAGAATTCTTCAAATTCTTTAAGTGCGCATTAAAATGCAAATCGGTTGTCTTATTAAAGATTTCTGGAAGTTCTCTGACAACACATTTAAATGCAAATCACTGAAACGTAGACTCAATATTAAAATCCAAACAATTATTTGATCCACATGCTGAAATTAAAATGGGACCATGTGTCTCCATGAAGCTGGTGCTGTGTTGGCAGCATGTGGGAGGTGGCTCTGCGTGGGGCTGGGCTGGCCTTTTGGGGAGCAGGGTTGTGTCCCAGGGTCATGCCATGGGGTCAGCCTTGCCTTTGAGACATAAACTCCTGGTGTGGACCTGGACTAGTGGAATGGAAAAGCCCAGCTGGAATTCATGAAGTGTCCCTGGTAGCATCAAGTCCTCTTTTTGCTTAGTTTGGATGTCATCCACATAAAAATACATGTGTGAGGAGTGAAGGCAGAGCACTCAAGCTCTGCCCAGGTAGATTCAGACTTGATAACTGGGAAATACAGGTGGAAGTATGAGGCAGCAGAACAGACTATTAAAATACCCTTAAGTAAGGAGCTACAGCTTGATGGTGTTTTTTTTTTTTTCCATCTTTCCCCAAATGATGCAGTCTCAGGTTAAAGCTCTACCCCCCAACCAAATTGGTGGTAATTATTTGATGGAGTTGTAATGGGTGTACTCTGAAAGCTCTTGGTGTTGTGGGATGCAGCTCAGCTGAACACATCTGATCTGGTTTAAAGTATGATAATCCATTTGGAGCAACAGGCCTTAAATACCTTTACAATTGAATGAGATCCTTTCTTTTGCTCTGCTGTGCTTGTGGAGTTTCTTTAGAAAGACTTGAGGGGAGCAAAAGGTGCTTTTCTACCACTCCTTTTCTTTTACCTCTCTGAATTTATTTAGCTCCTTCCCCTTAGGCTTTGTGTAACTTGGAGCAGGGGAGCGAGTGCCTTCCCAATCAGTGTGAGATGGGCAGTGTCAGTGCTCTGATTGCAAAGTGCTGTCCAGTGCACTAGGAAAAAGGTTTCTTTCAGTCCGTAGAATGTCTGAAAAATAAGATCCAACACTTTCAAAGCAAGCTCTCACTCCCAGTTGATGATGTTGTTTGGAGGACACTAATGATGATGAGGTATGCCAGGAACTTAGGACCAGTATCTGGGACAAGTGCCGCCTGGCCGAGTGCTGGGGGTGTGGGTGGGAGGATTCTGTGGGGCAGAGCTGCAGGTGACATGGTCCCTTGCTGGCCCGGTTTAACTGTGGGTGAGCATGGGGAGTGCAGGGGAATGAAGCCCTGGTGAAGTGGGGCTGTGCCTTGGGGGACGCAGTGTCTGCAGAGCATCCAGGGAAGCAGCACGTGCTCCATCCATGCGTCTCACAGCCAGCCCCAGTGTTTTCCTGGAGTAATTATCCTGGTCTGATGTTGGCATACAGAATTCCTTTGCTAATCTTCCCAAAGAACATTCATGTTTGCTTGAGCACATGGCTGGATAACCCCGGGGGTGCAGTGTCCCTTATTGCAGCTGGAGGTCAATGTGTGAAACCTGTTTCCTGCTCACTGATAGACTCTGTGCCAGGCTGGTGGCAAACATGTCTCTTGGACCTTGGCAAAAATGAGTGATGTGATGGGAGGAATAGTGTAACTGCTACACCATGTGAGGGGGCGGAATGAAGGTGTGGATAGACATGCAAGCCTTGCTCCTCGTGGAGCAGCATCTGACAAACCCCAGGTGTGATGGATGCAACCTCTGGCTTATCAACTCATTTCTCTTGGTTTGCTCAGAACTCTATGTTATTAATTGCCACATTCCGGCACCAGGACCGGTTCGTAACCTAGATGCTGGGGCTTCTCGTGTGGTGTCCGTCCAGCTCCTTGGCTGGAGGCAGTGTGTTCCCACAGCAGACCTAGAAAACACGGATGTCAAAAGGAGATTAAAGATTAGCCAACACTTAGGTTTGCTAAACATGGAAGCTTCACAGATATTCTTGTCAGCACCAGTCATGGGTCCCATATGTCACCAAAAGGAACAGAAGTGTCTTGACCGTAGAGTGTTTATTCACAAATGGTTGGAATTATTTGCATTATTCAACTTTAGAGAGGCTGAGGGGAGAGAGGATGGTGCAGGATCGCTCCTGTGCAATTGGTCTCACGGTGGCTCATGCATAGCTGACTTTGAAGTCTCCCCAGAAAGAAAAGGGGAGATATCCAACTTTTTCCTCTCAAGAGTTGGATATTGCACAAACAAGCTTTGCCAGCACCAAGGTTTTATTTATTTGGGGTATTTGAGGAATCTGAAGCTCTGCTTTTGTTTGGATCTTTTATGTTATTTCATGTGCTAATCAGGGCTTTTTAACTTGGCTCTGTCACTCAAATGCTTCTTGATGGTGATGAGCAAAACTAAGCTATCTTACTGCTGAGTGCTATCATCAGTGAATCTTAATTTTAAAGGAAAAAGGTTTTTTTGTGGTTTAATATGATTAGATATAAAATGGTAGTGGTATTGGACAGATAATCATCTAAATAAAATTGAATCCAAAGTACAAAATGAATCTGGTTGTTCCACCCTCCTCCATATACTGTTTGTTACAGGAAAATAAATGTCATGCCCAAGTAATTTTGAGTGATGCACAGGGACAAAATGTACTGTAGCTGGTATCTATCAGCGTTTAAGAAAGAGAAAGGGAAGCATTTCAGCTTATGATCTTCATGGGTTACTTGTCTTTGCCCCATCCTTTGTTGCAAGTATTTGTGTTGGGGAAAACTGAAGATCAGATCATAAACTGTGAATTCCAGAAAAGGGATTTTATCTGTAAGTGGGTGGGAGCCTCGGGAAAAGGGGGAAGAAGTTGCAGTGTATAAAGATAAATCCAGGGTCTCTCACCTGTAAAACCAAAGTAACCTCATGTGTTGGGAGTGGATTGACCCTGGTGTGGCTGGAATCTGGAGGGGGGAGCAGAAGGTTTGCAGAGCCTTGGCTGGGGCCAGTAGGGAAGGTGACGTTGGCTGTGATGATGGCTCACGTCTGACTTGAGTTCACTTGGCATCGGTGCTGATGGCAAGCCAAGCACAAGCCATGTCTGTCCCTGCTCCTGCTTTTTTGTCTCTGATGTGAAGGCTCCAGGTACCAATTTCTGCTGCCTCTCACCCTCACAGGGTGCGTCTCCAGCGGGAGATTTGAGGGTGATGGGGACAGGTCCCTCCCTTCCTCGGCAGTGGGGCTGAGGAGACCAACACCACTAACATCCCTTTAGAACTTAGTGGACTGAGCCATTTTTGTTGTGCTGCTGGGTTTTGAACTGATGTACCGCTCCATGGGCTTAATTTACAGGGAAGATCTGTATTTTCCAATGACTTACACGGAGAAGTGCATAACTGTTTTTGCCCTCTTAGCCTGTGAGGAAGAACAGCTTCCGCTGCTGACTGTGGGCGATGAAATCCCTGACATGTGCTCTTTATTATGGGCTTAAGAAGCCTGGAAAATCAGGGAATCAGCAATCCCTCAACATAATACATGTTAGCTGCAGCATATAGTATAAATTATATTGGAAAGCTACCTTTATTCTTCAGCTGTTTGTCCGTGGGTTTTGTTGCTAAGTCGGTGCTTTCTCACTCAGAAAAGACAGAAATGCACAGTACATGTCTTTCAGGGGTGCCTAGATCTGTGTGGAAAACATCTGCTGTACCCTAGGAGTGCACTGCTTAACTTTGCTCTCTTCCCCCTGCTCGCACCCCTGTGTTCTGTCTCAATGCTGGAAGTGTCTTGATGACACTGGGAATTCCTAGAAATCCCTGGATATGGTTGCCTTTTGGTCTGAAAGAGCTCAGCACCCTCCCCTTGAGCATCACCAGCCAGCCACCTGCCCCCCTGCACATGGTGGGGATGAGCCCCTGCAAGACGAAGAGGGCTCCGTCACGGATACGGTCGTGCGCTGCTTTATGGGCTTAAAATTCAATTTCTCATCCTCTCAGACTGTTTCTTATGTTCCTTTTTTAAGTGCTGCTGGAGCATTTGTCACTGTGTTTGCTGCCCAGCTGCTCTGTGCTGCCTTTTTTCCCCCCTAGATATTTTTAATGTCTTTTGATTTTTGTGTTTTAATTTCTTTTTTCTTTTTAACTGTGGGAAGGAAAATAGAAATTCCAGGTGGTGAGCTCTACTGCCGTGAAAGGTCCCTGCAAGCCAAGCAGAGGCTGATCTCCTGGGACACTGCATGTTGCATATACCCTGGTTTTGTGTGCTTGTTTTCCCTTTGTGATCTTTTTTTTGTCCCGAAGTCACCTCTGCACATGTCTGTTCCCCCTCCCAGTTGACTTGCCCTTGCTTTCCCTGCGGTGCAGTGGAGGATATTTCCATTTTCCTACTGAATTTACCCTCTCAGCTTGACCCAGCTTAGGCAACTGCTAGCCTTGGGCTTTATTTCAGATTTCTGGGAGGGGGGGAACCCAACAACAACCAAACAGTGACCAGTTCAGTCTGCACTACTTTCCCCCTCCTCCTTTCCAGGGTAGAATCTCCTAACAGAAATCATCCAGCCCCCTGGAAAACACAGCCCAAACACGTTTCCTGTAACGATCCCGCAGCAGCAGTCGGTATTGAACAGCAGCTCTTTAAAGCTGCTTTCAGGGCCCTGAGGAAAATTCCTAAAGAAACAGTTTGTGGGAAACGTGTTGGAAAATTAACTTCACGTTCATCAACGCATCATTAATGGTTTTCTCACCCTAACAATCAAAATGTCCGTGGCTGTTTCCATCTTGGAAAAAGGTGAATGCTGGCACCAGGCAATATGTTCTCTCATCATTTACTCATGGCAGTGCTGTTCCCGGGGGGCTGCTGCTTCCTAATGAGCAGGGACAGCAGAGAAAAGGTATCTGGTGCGTTTATGAGCCTGTTTATGGCAGGGAGTCCAAAAACAGTCAGTGTTGGAAGGGATCTTTTTTTTTCCAGTTTTACAAGAAACGGGCAACACTTGTGAATCCTCTTGCTGTTCTCAGTTTTCCTTCTTTCTCCTCTCTGTCTCCTTAGCCATCCAGTGCAGCCTGTGATCTCCTCCTGTTTCTTGGCATCTCTTCCTGCCATGTCATCCTTCTCTGCTGTGTGAACAACATAATTCTTAAAGATTTAGTTTCTTTCAGGATGCTGGTCTCAGTGTATGGTTAGCTGAAGAAGCCAAAGCTGAGTTTGCCTTTCCCCTGCATGGCAGAAACGTGAGGGCACCCTTGTCCCTAAACACACCATTTTGGATGAGTCTGAAGTGAGTGGCCTTAGAGCCTGTGATTTTCTCCATTGCTTTTATGAATAGTGACAACCAGAATTAGCTGATAACTTGGCTGATCATCCCCAGAGCAGAACTGCTGAAGGCTGGCTGGGTGTTCACAGGGATAAACATGGGCTGTGGAGCTCCTTTCCCAGAGAAGTCACTGCTTTTAGGTGTCTGCATGAGAGGTTGTTCCCTAGTAGCCTTGGAGAGGTCACCCTTCAGCTTCCCACCACCGTCTCCAGGAAGGCAACCACAAACTCTTGTTTCAAGCAAGAGGAGGGAGGTAAAGCAGCAGCTTATAGTTGTAAGGAAGAGGAGGCAAAGACAGGGTTTGCAGGGTGATGTGGCTCAAGTGACACCTGGGTATGACCTTTCCCAGGATCTGATAGCATGTGAATGGCAGGAAGGTCAAACAGCCAGAGATGAGTGTTGCAGTTATGGAGATGAGGATTTTGTTTACATGGAAATAGGTGAGAGCCTGGGGTTTTTTTAATGGTTGGTGTAAAGAACTGGCAAGTGGTGGACAAGCCAGGACACAGGGAGGCTCAAACTGAGGACAATCCCAAAGTAGGAGGCTGCGTTACTTGTACGATGATGATGATGTTAACCACAGTGATGGAGAAAACTGTGTCAATATGTTGAGAGTGACATCTCCAGATCTAGTGAACACCAAAGGACAGACCTCTCCAGGGCTGGGAGGGAGGCTGAAACTGGGGTTTGAGCTGAAAGGTGCATCTGTAAATCATTAACACAAAATTCTTAAAAGTTGTGTTGGTGGATGAAATAATGCAGAAACAAGTGAGAAACAAAGACAAACAAGGCAGGTTAAGAACTGCACAGAAAACCAATGAAAGTGTTGAAGAGGATTCTCCAAATGACAGGCTGCAGGAAGGATTTGGTGTTAATATGTGGAGTTTGGAGGAAGGAGCTAACTGAACCCCTGATTCGGAAGGGATGGCAGATGTGCATCCTCTCCTATGGGCTTGGGGGGTCAGGAGATGCTCCAGCAGAGTGTGGTGGCCAGGACTGAGACATAGTGTGAGGTGGAAGTGAAAGAATGGGTACCCTACAGTTGAGACTGCATCTGTAGGCAGTGCTTTTAGTGACCTTGGAGAAAACAAGGACAAGGGAGAAGCAGTCAAAAGGTGTGTGGGGTGGTGGGGATATTGTTCCCTCAACAATGGGATTGTGGGTGACCAGTCTGGTGGCAGTGGGGAAGTGGAGTTGAGTTGGATAATAAAAGAGGTGGCATAGGACTTCAGGTGGAGAAGTTCAGTCCAGGCACCGAATTGCCACAGGATGCCTGGCTGCCTGGGAGGAGCAGAGCAGATGAGCGAGAGCCGTGTGCTCCCTTGCGCTGAAACCGTGTTTTCCTGTGCAGGTGAACGTCGCTCAGTAATCTCCTGTTTTGCTCAATCTGACATTAAAAAGAGAATAACAATAAGGTAACAAAAAAGAAAAGATTAATTTTTAAACAGTAATTGCCTCTCGGTTGGTAGTGCTGACAACTCCCCAGCACCTTCCAATTACAGCATTTATGTGTCTTGCCTTTGCCTCGGCTCCTGCCGCTGCGCGCCTAGACCTAGATCTGCAGTGTCGGTCACCAGCTTTCCATTTACCGCTGTTCCCCCTTGGGAAAGTGAGTGTGGAAAAGGGGGAGGATGTCGTGTGTGAAGAAATCCCATTTGTAGTCTTTCCCAGCATTGTTTCCTTCTCAAACAGCTGCACACGGGAAGGAGTACTGGGAGGTGATGCACGTTTTGCCTGCTCCTGCGCCCTATGCATGTCTTTGTTGGTCCCTTCACTTCCCCAAGCACTGTCCCCTGCAGGGGTGGAGCACGGGAGGGCAGCAGGTCCCCAGCAAGGCACGGATGGTGCAGACTACGGGAGGGCAGGCGCTGACATTGCTGACACCTCTGCACTTCACTCAGGAAGTCCCAGCATATTACTGTGACCCCCTGCATGAAGGGGTTTTCCTCACAAAGGCTGGTGGGAAATGTGCAGTGCATGCCTCTGAAATCATAGAATCACAGGATGGTTTGGGTTGGAAGGGACCTTAAAGACCATCTAGTTCCAACCCCCCTGCCATGGGCAGGGACACCTTCCACTAGACCAGGTTGCTCAAATGCCTCTTGACGATCTGGTTTTGACTGCAGAAGATGCGTAGGCCTAGAAAAGGTTTAAGAATGCCTCCTGCTTTCTGTAATTGGACTTCCCACAGGGTGTTGTAGGGTTGTGTTCTCTGAAATACCTGCAGCACTGAACTGGCTTTGGTTCTAGTCTGTGTGTAATGCTTGGTTGCATGAGCTGCCTCGACAGTGTCCGTTGCTCCTCCCGTAACCCCATGGGAATGTGGGAGCAGCTTTGCCAGATGCACTTGAGCTGTGCTGGGTTAATGTGTGTTTCATGGACTCGGGGTCCCTGTTGTCCCTAGGGCTTGGGCACCACAGTGGGGACAGGAGAGCCTGTGCCTTGTTGTGCCTGGGCTGGGGCAGCCCTGGACGTGGTAGCTGGCCTGGTGTCCCCACACTGCAGAGTGTGGGTGTTGTGATACCCCCTTAGCTCAGGAATGCATCTCGGACAAGCACAGGTCAATGGAAGCAAGGTGAACAGGTCCTGTTTAACAGCCAGGGAACTATCATTCTTCTCACTTCTGTTTTTATTTGCATTTATAACCCAAACAAGTGTTAAGGACAAATGGATCTAAAAATAATCAATCCCTGTTAGCTGTTATTCTAGGAAGGCCACAAACAGTTCAGTAGCCCTTATGGTTAAAAGTACTTTGAGGACATCAACAGACTTGTAATAATGCCTGTCAAATCTTGGGCTTGCTCTTTGCATGCATACATCCAGTCCCCTCTCTTGCTCGTGTTTTTCAGTGCCTTGGAGTAGGATGTGCTGTGTGTCCTGTCATCCCTGTGCTCTGATGCAGTGTTTGCCCTGGAAATACAGTCCTAGGCAAGCACCAATGATCAGTTTTTGTAAAACAGACTGGTACCATATCAGCGTTGCAGATTCACACCCAGAAATACCAGTTTGGTGTTTGCAACCAGCTCCAGTGTCACCGTGTGGTTGCTGCCTTTTCCCTTGGTCCCGCACATCTGTTGCTTCAATAGTTTCATGTTAAGCATCTTGCCCTGGTGCAAGCAGATGGGAAGTGTGTGCTGCTCTCCATTCCCCTCTCCCCAGCACTGATCATTCTCTAGACATGGCTTATTGATAAGATTTAAAATTGAATAACTAAATTATTTAAATAACTATATTAAATCTATGTGAATAATTTCCTCTTTAACAGGGTAGCAATGGTAGTGTAAAATAAGTTGTTTTGGCACTTGTTCACGTGGCTCAGAAGAAAAAACCCAGGAAAAGTGATGCTGCTGGTGAAGACCTGTGCAAATGCAGGTGTAATGTATGAGGAAAGGGTGGAACAAGAGTGAACAGTTTCCGAGCCCTGAGTCTGCATCTGTGCAAACAGTAATCCTGGTAGCAGGAAGCTGTGCCGGACCTTGGGGAATGCCCTTGGCTTTGAGTGGGGCTGTGCTGGCAGGCGGCAGTAATTGCATTTCAAGCTCCAGAAGCAGATTCTGGACAAGTTACACTGATGCCTTCAAGGTCAATGACTTCGTGTTTGGACCTGTCCAACTGCAAGCCAGATGTGACCCAAATGGGAGTGTTGTGCCCAGCATGCTCGCGGGGTCACTGTGGGTCCCAAGCACACCGGTGGTCCTTGACACCCATCCCGCTGACGTGCCTGGAGATGCCCCATTGCGCAGGTGAGCTCATTCCAACATGCAGTTATTGCACTTATGTTTATGGCGGCTGTAATTACATGCACAAACTCTCCTAGCCCTAGAATAGGAATAGATTTTCTTATTTTCTGTTTAAATGAGCTGATTTCATTCTTGTCCCTGCTTGTGGAAATCGGTGCGATGCACATGATAAGCAGCAATGCTATGTAATATATTGCCCATGGGAAGCATTGCAGGTTATGGTAATGCTGGGATGTTTGTGAGGGCTGAAAGAAGCCGAAGAGATGTAGAAATGCGCTTTGTCAAGTGTAATTCATCCCAGGATAATTTAAGTATATGCACATAATGGGATTCTCTGCTCCTCTGCTTAGTGCCCTTTGCTACAGGACGAGGGCTGCATCATTATGCTGCTCTTCCCACGCTCATTACGTCCACTGTGCCAGAAGCCTGGTCGTGCCGTCTCTTCTGGCTGCCTTTCCTCAATAAAGTCGTTTCCCAGAGATCATCTGTCAGCCTGTGATTTATCTGACTCCCAGACTAGGTGCTCTAAATGCTGAAGATGTTTCCAGCAGTTGTATGTCTTCCAATTTCCACCAGCCTCTTAGTGTTTCCATTCTTATGGATGCTAATATCTTCCTGCTGAAATTCAGGGAAAGAAGGAGGACTGGGGGGGCAGCAGGGATTTCCATGGGCTGAATGTAGTTGCTCCTTTCTTCACAGCCCTGTCATTTGGAGGCAGCAGGTCCCTTGTGAGCTGGTGATCGTCACCAATAACACCTCCAGTTCCTCCCTGGAATTCTGAGTGCTTTCACGGAGTGAAATACAGCGGCTTTGCAAGTTCTCCCGATGCCTTTCGTGCTATGGCAGTGTCAGCACCAGCACTTGCCTTGCCTACGTCTGCTGCCTCTGCTTTATCCCCCTTCCCACTGCAAAAAAGAGCATGTGAGAGGGGCTCGAGTCCCCAGGGGTCAGTGCACAGCACCCAAGGGTGCAGAGAGCATTTAGTGAGCAGGGCGAGCACACTCATCTGGGGGTTGCATCAGGAAGCTGGGAAGAAGGAGGAGATGCACAAGAGGCTCTATGAGCCCACAAATCAGATGAATACTCCTTTTAGGAGGAGCTGGGTAATGTATTTGTGATCTGCATGTATTTACTGCTCTCACTGACCCCCCTGTCGTGCCACCGAGAGGTGCCTGCTCGTACCCACGTCCGTGTTGGTGGGGATTTATACTTGCACAGGTACAACCAGAAGAACTTTAAAAGCTGCATTTAAGGTATACGAGGTGCCTGCTCGTACCCACGTCCGTGTTGGTGGGGATTTATACTTGCACAGGTAAAACCAGAAGTACTTTAAAAGCTGCATTTAAGGTATATCTGGGTGACCAGACACCGCTGGCAGCAGCGTGTGCTCTGCTGCCGGGGATTTGAGAGTCTTCCCATTGGCCTCCAAAGTCCCGGTTTGCTTTTGCTCCAAGTTATTTTTGGAATAAAAACAGAATGGTCCATTTACAAACATTCAAGCACTGAGAACTAGGAGCTCAGGAACTGGGAGGTTGCACTGAGAACCTGCTCTCTGCACTCTTGCTAGGGATAGGCGATGGGCCTGTGAGCCGCTCCGGTACGACGTGTGCTGTGCAAGCTGCTGTGTAAGGTGGCAGAAGGCAGCGCAACAACTGGTGCGAGGAGGAGAGATGCAGGTACTTGTACTGCAAACCTGTGTGCTAAAGGTGAATTCTTCTCCTTTTTCTTTGGTGGTTTTGTTTTTTGTGTTTGGTTGGCAGGGGCCTTAAAGCCCACCCAGTGCCACCCCTCTGCCATGGACAGGGACACCTTCCACTAGACCAGGTTGCTCCAAGCCTCATCCAGCCTGGCCTTGGACACTCCCAGGGATGGGGCATCCACAGCTTCTCTGGGCAACCTGTCCCAGTGCCTCTCCACCCTCTCTGGGAAGAATTCCTTCCTGATGTCCCATCTCCATCTCCCTCTTTCCACTTAAACCTGTTACGCCTTGTCCTCTCACTCCCTGCCCCTGGAAAAAGTCCCCCCCTATGTCCTGGAAGATGCTATAAATTCAGTTTCTGTTTGTGTTTGAATGCACGTTGGTAAATATTTATCCTTTTAGATTCTCCCAGTCATTTGAGGTGGTGCTTTAGAGTCTGAATTCATGATTCACTCAAGTCAGTGGAGGGGCATGGATTTTGGAGGATTTGGACTGGGCACTCGAGCTCTGGCTGCTGGGCTGGAGGCAGCTCCCAGGACAGGGCACCACGTACCAGCCTCTCTGTCCCTCTCGTGCTTGGCATCACACCAAAGTCAGCAGAGCTGTGTGCGGGCTGCGTAGGTCTTCCTTAGCCCCTCCTATGATGCTTGTCCATCACCAAAGGGAGTGAAGCTTGAGCCTGAACTAAGCTTTCGGCGGATGCTGGGCACCTTTGGATACAGACCCTGGACTCGTTGCAGCAGGGCTGGATGTGGAGAACTGGCTCTGAGCTGGAGCTTGCGAGCCCAGGGAGGGTGTCCTAAGCAGTGCAGGCGTCCAGAAGCTAAGGACCATGCCTCGTGTCCACAGTGAGCTCATTGAGCTGCCCGGCAGCATCCGCCTGCTCCCCAGGAGCTGATTTGGGGTGGGTACAGCCTGGTGAGGGATGCAGGGAAAGCTCGCCCACCCATCACTCCTGGTTCCCACACTCGGGAGTGATTTATCTTCTTGTTTTGTGGAGTTTCCCTTCCGAAGAAGCTTCGGTGAGGCATAGCCACGGGTAGCAGCAATCCCTTCTGCTCGGTGTTGCGGTGATGACCACTGCTATCAGCCTGGCTCCTGCTGGCTCCGCTTCGCTGCTCCCTAATGAGCAAAACAAATGGGATGTGGGCACACATCTCCGGGCAGGAGCAAAGGTATAAGAGCAGGAATAAGTGTGTGTTGCTGGAGCTATTCTGCTGGTGTCTAACGCTGGAGTTATCGCTCTGCTTCTCTAGTCCTGCATGCAGTTTTTTCCAAATGCCAATTACAGGATAAATAATAATTTGATTACACAATTTTTGCTAACAGCTTTGTTCTCCATCTTGTCCTTGACCGCTCAGGAGTGTTTCGGGGTGGGATAATTGCATGTTCGGGGAATTTGCTTGGAAGCTGCTAATTAACAACTTCCTCATCAATTCATTTTCCATGTGCATTTGCTGCACGATGGGCTCGGAGAGCAGCGGGTCGTGCTGGGGAGAAGATAATGGAGATCACAGGTTGCTTCTTCCCTAGCGCAGGGTCTGATTACGGAGAGCAACCTTCCTGCTGCCTCCGAGGAACGGTGGTGACGTTTGCTTTACCGCAATTACGTCACCGTAGTTCGTCAGCCTAATCATTTCTTGGTCTTAACTGATTTTACATATATATTCTGTACCTCTTCAACTGTATGGTTATGTAATATAATTATCTTGTAGCTTTTATTTGCTGACTCTGTTTTATTAGTAATGATGTGCTAATTATTCTGGTTCTGTGTGTGTTGGTAATTGCTTCATATTGTGATAGCAGTTTAAGGATCATGAATAACAATAGCACCTCATCATGTGAGCTGTTATTAACTTGTACTGTAGCCCGCAGAAGAGTTGAAACTTGGCTTGAAACTCCCGTTTCCCAGGTGAAAGTAACGTATAGGTGTGATGCATGTGACAAAATCCTCATCTCTACTCCCCTCTAGACTTCATTGCCAATGCCTAATTATGCTTCCTACAATCAGACCTATTCTGACCTTCCTAACCATGGAATAAAAAACATCCTGTTTCTTGTGTCTCTTGAGAACACAGTTGTGAACCTTTCAGGGATGCTGGAGCCGGGTGCGGGGTGAACGTGGCAGGGGACACCTGGGGCTCCCTCCTGGCCCTGTTTCCACTGAGGCACCATGTTTCACTAAAACTCTTATGCTCTGAAACAGTGAGGCTGGCCTTAATTCTTTCTCCAAGCTGGGCTTCAGCTGAAGAGCGCTGAAGGCAATGGTGCGTGGGTAGGAAGCAATCCTTCGCGGTGGAGCAGGGATGCTAAGGGAGAAATCCCACAGGCGCGGCCAGGTCCTTGGCAATTTGTGCTTCCACTCCCCTAGCATCTTGGTGATCTTCAGAAACAGATTCCTGATGAGGGAGCATTAATTTTTGCCTGATAAGCTTCATGAAATCGCTGTCATGATAATATCTTGCCATTTTCTAATGGCTTCTTTGACCATCAGATGGAGTGAAAACAAGTTGCACAACCAAATTTATTTTCCACACTTGATACTCATAACCAAATTTCACTGTTTGATTAAAACATCTGGATAAGTCAGCGTTGCTGTTGTTTAGTTTCTTGGATCTTCTAGCTAGCGAACACTGACTGAATTTCCATAACTGTTGGGATAAATTTAAATTTTAAAGAAAATACCATTGTGGCTAAAACATTTTAGAGGAAGAGAACTAGTTCTGTTAATGATGGGGAGAAATACAGGGGCTTCTGGTGCAGAAGCACTAACAGCTCCTCACCTGGGCCTTGGAGACAGATGCAAGTTGTCTTGTTTCCCCATGGGTAACTGGAATTGGCTGTTCAGAGGGAATAGTTTCTGTTAGAGACTCTCCCATGTGCTGAAATGTGAAATTTTATATACTTGTTTTATACATCTAAATCCCTTGTTTATCAAGTTTCACAAATGCATGAATCATAAAATGTTGTCTTTACAGCTGGTGCCGGCTCTTGGCGGCAGGGACGCCCGGCAGTCCCAGCGGAAAGGGCAGGTTTCCTTGGAAAAATGCTGTGGTCTGTCACTGAACTTAAAATTTTGTACTTGCACTCTTTTTCTATTAAACCAAGGTCAGTATCTTTTCTGAAAGACACATGCAGAAACACTTAAATTCTCTCCTGTGTTTTTCAAGAGTTTAGAAGGATGTTTTTGTTTTGTTTCATGTCAGACAATTATCAAAATATATATGTAATTGCTGGATACATACCAGTGGGGCAAGATGCTTTGCAATGCATTCCCTAACAAATAGGAAACTAGTAATTGTTTGAGAAGGATTTAATTAACCTGAATGGATTTAGTTAAGCAGGCATTAAGCATTTTACCCAGAGTATACGCTGTCTTATTTTTCACTTACATGTGAAAATGTTCCTTGCTATGTTTGTGCACGCTACCTTGAGATTTTAACGTCAGTGCTTTCATTAGCTACCTGTAATTAAATATTTATGGTACTGAACATTGGTATTTCAATAAAATATTGAAAAAGGAAAGGAAATGTGTTTTCAGGAACTGGAGCATCAGGCTGATGGAGTGTAGAGTTCAGTGTGACGCTGGATGGAGTTGGTGTTGTGCCCACAAGGACGAACGGGTGCCGATGGTCAGCGGCGTTGGGTTCTGCTCTGCCTGAGGTTCATAGTCAAAGTGGGGGCTCTGACCCCCCGTGAGCCTGGGAACAACTCAGTCATGAGAATGAGGAACGTAAAGCCCAGCTGCCAGGAAGGGCAAACAGCAGCGATCTCTCACAGCAGCAAACTTGTCTGCCCGGGCTCTGCTGTTTTTCTTACATTAATGTCTTCTGTCAGGATGTGCGCTAGTTTATCATGGGCGGTGTAGCATTTAGCGTTTGTGCTCTTAAATCATGTTGTCAGTGTTTGTAATTCAGGCTAGTAAACTAGCCTTGAAATACTTGTGCGGTAGACCCCAGGGCCATAACATTTGGGAGGTTTAGTTAGATTTAATTAGTGACATGAAATAGTCTTTGTCAGACTCTTGCCTGACAGAAGCCCGGCTGCTCCTCAGCCGCAGTGGCTAGCCCAGCACGGTCCTTGCAGAAGAGACTCCTTTAGTTGAGGCTCCTGCCTCCAAGTCTGCAGGTTACTGAGAAAAGGGACTGCTTGACAAAAAGCGAACCTTCCCAAGAAGACAATCGAGCTCCCAGCCCGCTGCGACAGCCTGGGGCTGCCCCGCGTGTTGTGCCCACAGCACAGCTTTCGTTTCGCCCTGCTGCTGCATGATGTCCGGCAGAATGCCTCTCCCCGTGCAGCAGAAACATGGTTACCTAAACCTTACAGTATTGTTCTTAATTCTAACACGTAAGTGGGAATTTCTGAGAACAAAAAAAAATCGATCGGAAGCCAAAATAGGGTGCGTTTTTGTCCTTGATTTCATTACTGTTGTGTCAGGGGTAGTTGATATTATATATGGTAAAAAACTCAGAAAACAGTTTTGGCTTGTTGGCTAAAAAAACAAACGGCAGCATCTCACTGAGGCAAAAAGCTCAGGAGCTGTTACAGCAAGGCTTTTTTTCTTACTAAACAAGTAATACATTTTTGTTTAAATAAAGGAAAGAATAGACTATTTATTACTGTTCAGAAATCTGGATGGCATTAGCGGCTGTGTAAATTAGTTCAAATTCATTGACTTCCACAGAAATAAACTGATTCATCTCTGCTGAGAATCTGGTTCCATGGGACTTAATTGATTTTCAAGCTGACATTTTTATTAGTAATAACATTTAAGGTTCAGATAATACTCATCAAATATTTGCTTACTAGTCTACACAGCATTCTTTCTAGGTAAATGAGGTTATTGTGTGTATATAAGTCTGGTTAAATAGATAAAAAATCTAGACATCGTGTTTATAATTAACCAACCGATAGGACGTAGAAGGTGAGGTTGGCTGTCCTGAGCTGTATGACAAGAGCTGGGTTTACACGGAGCAGCATATGGCAGCCAGCATGTCTTCAAGCTGGGGAACTGGTGTCGTATCCTCACCCACAATGAAGTGGATTCAGTTCCCAGGGTCCTGGCTATAAAATGGACTTCAAAGGTTCAACAGATCAGGTTGGTTTGGTGAACACAAGCACTAAATGGTTTTAATTCTTAAGCAATGCAGAATATATACATTTTTATTCATATTTTGCAGATGTATACTTATATAGCTGTAAATTACATGTTATATCATGGTGTGACACGCTGGAGGGAAGGGATGCCATCCAGAGGGACCTGGACAGGCTGAAGAGGTGGGCCTGTGCCAACCTCATGGAGTTCAACAAGGCTAAGTGCAAGGTCCTGCACCTGGGTCAGGGCAATCCCAGCACAAGGACAGGCTGGGAGAGAATCACAGAATGGTTTGGGTTGGAAGGGACCTTAAAGATCATCTAGTTCCAACCCCCCTGCCATGGGCAGGGACTGATTGAGTGCACCCTCAGCAAGTTTGCTGATGACCCCAAGCTGTGTGTTGCAGCCAACACACTAGAGGATGCCATCCAGAAGTACCTTGAGAGGCTGGAGAGGTGGGCCTGTGCCAACCACATGAAATTCAAGAAGACAAAGTGCAAGGTCCCACACATGGGTCAGGGCAATCCCAAGCAAAAATACAGGCTGGGAGATGAATGGGTTGAGTGCAGCCCAGAGAAGGATTTGTATAGTTTGCTGATGAGAGCTCAAATATGTGCGGTGGCCAGGAAAGCCAACCGTATCCTGGGCTGGATCCAGAGCAGGGAGACAGTGAAATCCAGCATGTGGAGCATGCTGCACAGTCTCCTGTGTGCACTGGGGAAGCATGAGCTGGTTTTGGCGGGGCAGTGTGGCTGTGACTGCTGCCAGAGCTCCTGCCTGGATGCTCATCTCTCGAGGAGCTACTTATCCTGTCATTAATTCCAGCTATATGTTAGCAAGTGACTTGGGTAAAAAAAAGTAGGAGGAAGAAAAAAAACCCAGAGGAGGGAAGTATATCAGATCAGCGCTCGTTGACAGTGTTTAGTCTTAAACCATAAATTCAGTGGCAGATGTAAAATACTGTCTGTGGCACCAGCAAATTGTTCTTTGAGTAATTGTATTATGTACTTCAGTGCTTCTTTGATAAGATGTAATTTGTGTGAGGTGATAGCAAGGCAGCAATCCCTTGTGTTTCAAAACCCCTTCAATGGGAAAGTTTCTACTGATGGAGACCGTTGGCCGATACCTGGGGGTGGGGGGTGCAAAATGGGCTCGTTTCTAGGGGAGAAAGTCTTACTTGCAACTTAATTAAGGCGATCCTTGCGTTCTAAACCTGACACACTTACCTGGTGTGAAATGTAAGGAAGTGTAGGGGTTTTCACCCTTTGAAAAGAGGGGGTGAAAGTGTCGCCTGCTCCCAGGTAGGAATTTCTGCTTGGGAAGGATCAGGGTGAGGGGAGCACAGAAGGAGCAGGTTTCAGAGTGCTCCTGGCCTTCGTGGGGTCATGGTGAGCCACAGGGTGAAAGTGTTGCCTGACTCACAGGTAGGAGTTTCTGCCTTGGGAAGGATCAGTGTGAGGGGAGCACAGGAGGAGCAGGTTTCAGACTGCTCCTAGCCTTCGTGGGGTCATGGTGAGCCACATAGTCAGGGCCAGATGAGAACAGGAGGAGAAAACGTCTGGAAAAATGATAGCATCTCCCCTTGCTTCTTGTTGGGAGACAACGTGCTGACCCTCACTTAACTTGTTTTCAAGTGTAATCTGTTTTTTGTTCAGCACAGGGAAGGTGCACGTTTCTGGCGCATTTTTTGTCTTCTAAATGTCTTCCTTTGGCAGCAGTAGACATTCCTGGTTTGTAGAAGGCAGGGGTGGGAGAGCTCCCAGCCACCACCCTGGATCTCCTCCCTGGATGTTCCAGAGCAAAGGGCTGCGACGCGGCTGCTGTAGCCAACCCCTTGATCCAAGTGCGTTTGTAGCGTACGTCAAAACTGAATCACGGAGAACTGCCTATGTGTGGTGTGAATGCAGATTAATTGTCTTTCTGTTGATGCTGAGCCAAAACGTTTTGAGGTGGAAGAGACTTTGAATCACTGGCTTTGAGAGCATTTTTTTAAAATTTAACCATTTTGTCTCCTAGCTGAGTCACAGGCAGTGTTTATACTGGGTAACTTCTTTATCCAAAATGACCCCTAAGCTGAGGATGGTGCTGGAAGGCCTGGACATCACGGAAATCCTTGTTACATTTCCTCCCTATTTATTATTTTCCACATAGGCAGCCTGAGATCTCTGCAGGCTTGGCTTTTGCCTCCAGTTTAGGATCTTCACAGTATCATGAAGTTTGCCTCCAGTTTAGGGTCTCAAGGAAAACCAGGCAAACACAGGTGAATGCCAGGTATTATTTCCCCTTTTATTGCTACTGTACTAAATGTTGCTACTCTAGAAACAAACATGTTGTGCAATAGTTTGGTTAAGTGCCAAGAACAGCATCTGCATTTTCATTCTGTGAATCAGAAAGCAATCTGTTGCTAGAGGGGAGTTTGTGTATTTGTTTCTGCCTCAAAGTACTCTGGAGATATTTCACTGAAAATGCTGTGTGCCTAAGGCCTTTCCTTCCTCATGTCTCAGATAAAAACGGCCATACAGGTGCTCTCTGAAAAGAATAATTTATAGCTTCTTGTGTCACTTGCCTCGTCTTGCTCTGGAGAGACAGCTGTCCTAAGAGGGTCTCAAGGAAAAACATATCTTTTTTTTTCCTCGTGTGATGTATTTCTTAGTAAAACTAAATGCTTGGATTGTTTTATCTTTCTGTTCAAAAAAAGGCAATATTTTGCTTACATTTTAGCTTTTGTGGATAGGATTTCTGCTATTTGCCACAGACATGAAGGTGTTTATTGCGCCCGAGAGGACGATGACGCTGGGGAGCTTGGTTTGACCCAGCCTCGTGGCTGTTTGCTGTAATCCGCTGGATGGACATGATCGAAGTCTGACCTTCATTAGGACTGACCTGAATTACCAGCCTGCTGCAAAACTAGCTGTCACCTTCCACCTGCAGGAAGGTGAATTTTGGGTGATGCTGGTATACAGCTGCAGCCTGGCCTGGATTAACTCTTTTTACGAGCCTTACCCATCACCTTCCTGAGATGTGCTCTACATTTTATGTTGTACAACAGTATAACATTGATTAAGCTGTTCTGAGCACGAGGGGTTTGCAATCAATTTTATGTACATCTGTAGGGGAAATGCTGCTGTGACATCTCCCTACACCCCTGGGTGACACGGGCCGATAGCACGATAAGCCGTGCCAGCATCGCAGCGTACCCAGCGCTCCCTACAGATGGGTGACGGCATGGGCTGGTCGTGTACCAGTCGTGTACTCTTTGTGGGTGCCATGATGATGATGACAGCCCTGTAAAGAGTGCTCAGGCTTTGCTGCCAAGAGCTCAGAAGCTGCTGAGTTTAGAGATGAGCATATATACTTCGTAACGTGAAAATAAGTGTCTCAACCCGTAAATACCATCTGGGACAACGAGCGCCGTTTTGGTGAGTTATATAGATGCTCTGTGCTGGAGTAATACCATATGTGACCTAGATATACGGGTGGTAAATGGAGGCTTTTAAAATGCTGCCTGCTGTTCTGTCCTGGAATAAAACCTGTGGAGATGGCTTTTCCCATTGAGCCTTCAGCTGCCCGTGGCTGCTGCTCGCAGCCTTGCTGGCCAGGCCATCCCCACGATGGTGATTTTGGGCAGCCTTGATGAAAGAAGCAGTGGAGAGTCTGGGAGCTGCCGCTCCGTCTGATCTAACCCAACTGCAGACTTGTACACAGGAGCAGTTTTTCCTCCCACTCTTTCAAATAAGCAAAGCATTGTGAGCGACCGAATTCACCGGACCAAAAGGAACTGAGTAACAAAAGGCAGCGGTACCCGGTGAAAGCCAGCCCAGGGCAACGGGCGCCCTTTAAATAATTTGCCTCTTTTGCTACAGCAAAGAGGACGCAGGAGATGAAAGCTTTCTATCTCAGCTCAGTCTCACTAATTAAACCAGTCTGTTCAGCTCCCACAGCGGCAGCCAGATCAGCCCCACCTCTGCTTTTAGCCTCTCCAACATGCTGCACTTTAAGATAATATGGACTCCGGGAAGGGGTTTTTTTGAAAGCGTGCTGCATTAACTTCCTCTGCTTCCCTTGAAGCTGGGGATTAGAGTCAGCCAAGTCCTGGATGCTTTTGAAACCTCTCCCTCGGAGCCTGTGTGACCTTCAGACAAAGGCAGGGTTAAAACAAAGGGTAAAAGCCTCAGCTTGGGTAAATTGCTGTAGCATGACTGGAGGCAGCGGAGCTTCAGCGGTTGAGACCAGGAGAGAATTTGGCCCAGAGTGAGGAGGCAGTAAAGGGAACAGCCCTCTTGAAATACATAAAAGTTAATTGTTATGCAAAAGTGGTACATATTTTTCAGCTCTCAAAGATCAGTGCTCGTAAGGTCCCCATAAAAAGTGCAGCTGGCCAATATTTTTCACTTTTTCCTGAGTGAATTGAAAATGAAGGCATTTTTCATGCTCTCATGAAAATTCGTAAGAGAGCTGCTCCAAATAAAACCTTGGGGCTCAGAGGGGCACAGAGCATTTATAACCTGGGAGCTGAGCTGGTCCCTAGACACTCATCAGTGATACTTGCAGCCACACACCTCCCCTCTGCTCTCCCTGGAGGTGTGGTGGGAGGTGGGCACCAGGAGCTGGACTCACCTCTGCTCTCCTGCTCTTTCAACCCTTTACCCCAAACCTTTGGGACAGGGCCTTGTGCTCTCCTCCTTACCCCCTCCATGGCAGGTCTTGGATCTCAGCATGACTTTGGTCATAGAATCCCAGAACGATTTGGGTGGGAAGGGACCTTAAAGCCCCCACAGTCCCACCCACTGCCGTGGACAGGGACACCTTCCACTAGACCAGGTTGCTCCAAGCCTCATCCAGCCTGGCCTTGGACACTTCCAGGGATGGGGCATCCACAGCTTCTCTGGGCAACCTGTCCCAGTGCTCCCCACCCTCTGCGGGAAGAATTCCTTCCTGATGTCCCATCTTCATCTCCCTCTCAGTTTAAACACGTTACCCCTTGTTCTGTCATTCCCTGCCCTTGGAAAAGGTCCCCCCAGCTTTCTTGTAGCCCCCCAGCTTTCTTGTAGCCCCCCAGGCACGGGGAGGGTTCTAAGATCTGCATGGAGCCTTCTCTTCTCCAGGCTGAACAAGCCCACTTCTCTCAGCCTGTCTTCGTGCCGTGGTCCCAGCAGGCTTGAGCTGCAGGGAATGCGATCGATCGCCAGACCTCTCAGGTGCCATCCAAAGCCTGCTGAAGCCGATGGAAAGACTCCAGTGAACTTCCAATTGTACCTTAAGTGCTGGATTTCTTTCATTGTGAAAGAGCAGATCCCGATTTTAATGTGGTTTTTGTCAGCATCCCCGGAGGTTTTATTTACTTCAGCTCTTTCTTTGCAGACTGTGCCGATTCAGTTAGCTGAATCCTTGTCAAGTTGCTGGAGCTAAAACTGAGATGCAAATGTACAGCAGCTATTCCTGCTTTTTTTTTTTTTTTCAGATGTGGAAAGCAAGCATTGGAAAGATAAATTACCATAGTTCCCTTTAAGCACATATTGCTGAGAAGCAAACACTAAAACATCAAAATAAAGCCTTTTTTTCCTTCTTCACTCTTTTTAAAGCAAGAATATAATTATGTGCCGTGGATCTCACCAGAGCACAGATCAAAGCAATTAAGTAATTGCTCTTGGCATTTTGACGGTGGCTTTGAGTGGTGTGTACAGTGTTTATACGGATGCCATGGGATGTAGCTGTCACTGCGGGGAGCAGCCCCGGCACCCAGGGAGGGCTCGGTGGCAGCATGGGCACCTCTGCTCCCACCATCCTGGAACACGGAGAGGAAGAGGAGCATCAGCAGGTCCTGGAGAGGTGGCGTGGCCTTGCACTCAGCTGCTGACTGTTTTCCAAGGCGTGTGGTCAGGGGAAAATGCCTGCAGGCTGATGGCAAAATGGATGCTCATATGAGAAGGTGCTTGTAGCTTCAGTGGTTGCTTTGCTTATTTCTCATTTAGGACAAAAAAAACTCTCTGGATCTTGAGGGTGCCTAAAATGCTAGTTTTAGGACTCATACTTTCCAACAGGACAAACTGGATCCTAAATCTAAGCACTGACAACCCTGAGTTTGGAACTTGGCAATAAGTGCTGGGTAGTTTTTACTAGTAAAACAAGGAGACTGAGCAGAGAGAAGGCTAACCATAATTTTTCACATAGGAAGACTTGGCAAAAGAATGACATTTCAAAATTGAAAGTATTTTATATTTCCCTGCAGAAATGTTCCCCTATTTAAAAAGTAAAATGGTTCTCTTCTTGCCTTGCTTCTGAATGCATGACCCTCTTGCAAGGCAAGTTATAGCACCATTTTGCTTCTAATTGCAGGGAAAATTCCTATTTCTGATTCACACCCTGGTACTCGATAGGCTTTGTGTGACTGTTCCTTTCATGGTGCTCCCGGTACAATCAGTGTATTGAACGAGCAAAGAATTTATGACAGCAAATTGCAATACAGATGAGCTGTATAATGTGGTTCAGGGGAGGATTCTGCTCTTGGCGTTCAGCTCTGGCTGCAGGTACCTGTCTGCCAGCCCCAGGTCAGCGCTGGGGGGAGTGTGGCTGGCTGTGGGCAGAGCTCCCGGCTGCATCTTCCCTGTTTTCCCGTCAGAAGGCAAAAGGAAGAGGCTGAAGAGAAAAGCCAGCTGTGGAAAGGGGAAGAGAAAGGATGAGAAGGAAAGGGAATGGTCCAAACAGGAGGGAAAAGGTGGCATCACACAGGTCCTGGCCACGCTCAGCTTTGAAACCTGCCTGTGCCTGGGTTAATGCAACACAACATTTGGCCAAGACCCAGAGCAGGTCCCAGACTCCTGCCATGGGATCCCTCAGGGATCCATTTAACCCATGTGAACAGCTCAAACCAGCTTCGAGCACGGTCTGCACTGTAGTGGTGATGGCAGTGGTAGGTCTGCGGTTTACTCACGGTGTCTTTAGAAGAATGACTTCTGATAGTTGTCATGGTGACCTTGCCCAAAACTGCAAATGTAAATTTGTTACGCTGTGAAAGAGGAGTCTTCAGCAAGCAAGGATGTGAGAAATAGATTGCTTTTTGTCTTGGGTTAAATTCAAAATTTCCATTTGGAAAAAAAAGTGTTCATGAATTCTGTCTCTATCATTTGCAGTTTATCCCAGGCTGCGGGAGGAAAGCTCTCAAACCACGCTGTCGATGCACTCTGACTGCCAAAAAGATAGACCTAAACCCAAAGCTGCTCTGAAATAAGCAAGGATATTAATTACAATATGTAATTGTGGAGCTCCCTTACAAAGTAATGACAGGATGCATAATTGTTTCTCTGTGATTCTTGTTAATCAAGGAAAGAGCCAAGGAAACAATATATTAATCACAAAGGTGAAGATTTTTGAGGACATCGTGATTGATAAGGACGCAAATGTCATTGATTATCACTGGGAGTTTTACACACAACAATCTTTTGTGCCTTTCAGAATCTGCCTGAAATGGAGAAACACATGAATCCTTTCTAAGCCTGGGCACTGAGGAAGGGATAGCAATTTGTCTGCCATAATTGCATGGAGGTTTAGTAATAGGAGGATTTGAGCTTCTATCTGGGCACCTGCAAATCTTGAATTCCTGCCATTGCTGCTGGTTTGCTGAAATAAAAAATGCCTGCCAGACCGCTTGGCTGGCAACAGTTTTACCTTAACTAATGTAGGCGATTCTCAGCCTGGTTTAATCAAAAACCTCCTCTGTGGAGCTGGAGGTTGTTGTTCCGAGCGCCTGTAATAAACAGTACGCTTCTTACTGCTCCTAGAGGGCAGGGAATCTAGCACTTCCTACGACCCCTGAAGGCACAGGATTAAATTGAAGGACTTGCACCTCATTTTCGAAGTTTAAATAACCACCGGAGTGTTTATGAAGATGTAGCTGCTGAGCCTTTACAGGGCCTTGCGTAACTGGAGGGACGAGGACTCAAGTGCATCGTTTGTCGCATGTTCATGGCACTGCATGCTTAATTACAGCCCCATTCACAGCCTCTGAGTAAAAGCAGCAACCAATAAAAAAGAAAACCAACAAGTAAGTGCTTTATAATTATTTTTAGGGAAATCTGTCTCCATAAGGGCAGCTGGAGATGGATCTTTAACCTGATAGAGCAGATCTCGGCTGAAATCCCTTCCTGGTGGGTTCCCCAGCCTGCTTGGGCTTGGCGTGGTTTGTCGGGGCCTTGGTGGCCATTGGGGTTTTCTGGCTGAGCAGAGGCTGGGGAGCAACACTGGCCCCTCAGGGCAATTCCTCCTTCCAGGGACAAAGGGCTGCCAAACAGATGAGCTGGCCCAGCTCTGGAGCAGCTCCTGGTTTCTGTGCAGGGTGGTAGATCCCCTCCTGGGTTATCTGAGGCTCTTCTTGCTCTGTTAATTCCCTCATCCTAGTTTACTTTCTGGTTTGAAATGTATTTGTTGAGCAAGCAGCAAATCTGTCATTCCAGCAAGCCCCTAATTGAGCTATTCAGTCCTGGGAAGTCTTTGTTTCCTTTCAGAAGATAAATACCATCTACTAAAGTATTTCTTCTTTTCTGCCCCTCCATTCATCCTGCTCTGAAGCTAAACATTTCCAGGCAGTGGTGTTCTCCATCCATCCTGCATTCCTTCGCGGCCAGGCGCAGGCTGATGGGTGGATCCCTACCGCAGAGCTGGTGGATCCCCCGCACAGGGTGGGAGTGGTGGGATGGGTCCAGCAGCTCCAGTTGCTGCTCTCTACCCACTCTGTGTGCTCCCGTCAGTCCCAGACACTGCTGGGATTGCTCTAGCTGGCCTAAATTAAAGCAGCCCCAGGCATTACTGAGGATAAGGCAAAGAACCGTGAGAGTAGGCACAAGTACTTGTGTCTCTGCAGGTTCCCTTCAGCTCAGTTATGGCCTGGAATCAAGGCCAAGGTCGTTAAAGGCGGCAGTTTCTGCAGGAGGAGTCAGCTTGCAGGCTCCTAGAGACCTTCTCAGAGCTGTCCTTCTTGGGGACATCAAGGGGTGCTCTTTCAAAGCCCTTGGCTGTGCAGCGCTGAGCCCTCTCCAGAGATGCTCCATCTCTGGGGCCAGCTCGCCCTGCTACCCACGCTTGCCTGCATGGAGCCAGTGGAGCTCTTCAGCCGTAACCTGGAAGCTGCCAACAGCCATGAAAAAAAAATTAGAAAAGGCAGAATTTTCTCTCTTACTGCTGGTTAGATCAATAGGCATCTTATCCACCAGTTATGGAAAGAGACAGTGGTAACTAACCGGGCACGTGCTGGCTGAGCCCTGATCTCCCTCTCCTGCTCCGCTGTTTCGGGTGTGCAGGAGGGATTGCCCGGGGTGGCTGCGGGCTCTGCAGCAGCACAGATCAGCTCCCGCAGGAGGGTGTTTTCTCTTTGCAACCTTAACTCCTGCCAAGCCCTCCTGCGACACCGCAGAGGTGAGCACGGGAGGTGATGAGTCTGCGGCCGCTGAGGGCTGGTTCTCTCTATTGAGGTGTTTGGGGATAACCGTGTGAGCAGGTGAGAGCTGGCCGGGCGGGAGCAGGACCGTGCCGGTTCCCCTGGGCCCCCCCTTACCGCACGCGTAAGGCTCTGCCGTCTGCGCTTCCCAGCTGCGTGCACTAACCCGAAGATGCTCATCCCGCTGAGCGCCTGCCGGGATGCTCGCCCCTGCGCCGATCGGGTGCGTTGGCTAATTGGAGAACAACGCTGTTTGCTGTTACAGTAATTTTCAGTGTCAAATATTTTACTGTTAATTTGCGCGTGCGAGGCTGCTTTAATGCTGTTTAGGGCTTTGAAGTTAAATTGCAGTTTCATCAGTTGTGTGATAAATCACTTAATGGAATTTCCCAGATGTTCCAAAATTAAGTTTGTGTTTTCCTAAAAGAATGTCAGGCTTGTTGCTGTGATGGGAGCTGGAGTGTCTCTCACAGCTCACTAGAAACTTAAACTTCGTTCTCCGTAGCTCAAAGCCCAGCCCCTGCTTTCTGGGGGTTTCTGTGAGGGGGGCTGAGCAAGGTCTCGCTGGTGCTGCAGAAGCACGGAGCAGTCCTCCGTAGCTGCTCCTGGAGATGGGCTGACAGGCAGCTCAAATCACAACTGATTTAAATTTCAAAGCAGCACAGGCTGCTGGGAGGGAGTTGGCACCCACTTCCAGGGCATTTTTTCACTCTGATAAGGGACCTCTTCTTTGACCCCTCGGGTGTGAACATGGCTGAAGTCTCCCATTCCTGTGGGATGACATCGTTACCAAAATGATTCAGTTGTCTTCCAAAGAGTCATTGGGGTGATTTTAGAAACACATTTGGTCATTATAGTGTGAACCTGAGAGAGAGAAGTCTTGCTCCAGGTGAAAACCTCACTGTTGTCAACCAACTCGTGATGAAGAAATGAAAATAAGTGAAATAAATACTACTGTGAGCTTTTCGGTGCTGTAGGAACACGGGGAGGCAGCTCATGCCAGCTTTCATTTAGCTGAATGCAGATGAAGTGCACTGGGCAGCGCTATTGGCAGCTGCAAACTGGGTCGTGCTGGGGATGGGGGTAGCCTTCAGCCCGGGACCCCCGGAGACCCGCAGGTGCCTTCCTCACCCACTGTGATGGGCAGTGCCTGGCAGCAGCACGGAGAGGAGGGGGGTGAAGTGTCAGGCCCCAAAGAAATTGGTATCTCGTGCTGCAGGCTGCCGTGCGCGTACCACAGAGGGAGCAGGTCAGCTCCAACAACTGAGCCTGGTGGCTTTTAATTCAATAATGGCATTGCTTTGATTTGTTTAAAACTTGCCTGTTGGCTACAAAAGCCTCAGAACGTGAGTTACGTGGAGAAGATGTTAGGATTCAGACAGGGGTTTTCGAGAGATCGATCCGGAGTGGCAGTGTCAGCTGGCTCGGAGCAGGCACGTAGCTCAGATAAGCTTATGCATTTGGATGGCTGCTTGATGTGCCCTTGTCGTTCGGTCTGGAAGCGCGGGCTGAGGGGGAAGCAGGCGTTGCTGCGGCAGTCCTGCTTCAAGGCGTCAGTCTTGCTTCCCCTGTTCGTTGTATTTGACTGAGTTTTTGTCTCCTGCATAATCCGTAGCTGGGCAGGCAGCTGCAGCTGTGACACAGCGAGCTGGCGAGGTCGGCACCAGAAATACCCGTCTTCAGCTGCTGAAGTGGTATAGTCACAGGGCACATTTGTCGGTGGACGTACTATGGTAGTCCAGAGACCTGTTTTGGGTTATTTAATGATTGTGCAGCACACAGGGCCTAAAAGGTAGCCTGGTACGTGCTGTCAGACTCACACAGCAGCACACGTCTGTCCTGGTAGGCATGAGGATGTTATCTGCTTTTAGCTGCCTGCACAAGCTGTTTGCAGCAAAAGACTGAACACCGGTCCCTTTGGGCTTGTCTGCGTGACATTTCAGACGTGCTACAGGCTCCTGTAGACTCGCTATCCAGCGTGGATGCTGGGCTGACTTTGCTCTTCCCAGGGTGTTAATGTCTGTTGAAACCACACGACTTTTCCTTCCATCCACCATCAAAATATCTTAAGAGGGGGTTTCCGAGTGAGGACTAACAGTCAGCGGGGAGTGAGTGGTGCGTGTTTGGTATGAACAGTGCTCCCCTAAAACCGGGGAGTCGTCCAGTGCTCTGGTGTGAACGTGCGGATGGGACCTGGTATGGCCCCACATCCAGCAGCAAGATGCGGCAGGGCTGAGGCGCCGGCGCTGAGCTCGCTGTCTGATGGAGCCGTGAGCCCCGCGCTGTGCACGGAGGAGAAATGCTGAACGGCATGTGGGAGCGTTGTCCCATGGAAAGGCTGTGGGCAGCCACTCCTAGAGACCTGGTTCCTACCCCTGGAGCTTCCCCAGATACCACCAGATCCCGTCCTCATGCAGAGGCTGAAAGATGCTGGGAGACAGACACCTTCCTCTACGTTTATGTGACCCTCTTTTAATGTCCCCTTGACTTTTCTGCTCACGGGTGCAGAGATGGGGGAAGGCAGGGGCTCTCTCAGTAGGCGCAGAGCAGCAGGGTCCTGGGTGGGCGCGGGGAGCTGGCGCTTCCAGCAGCACGTACCGCACAGCCTTGCTGGGATTCCTGCGGACTCCGCCGCGTGTGTTGGGTTTTTGCATCAGCTCCAGTACTCTCCTCAGTGCTTTCATAACAGTTCCAGCAAAGCCATCAATTTTTAAAGATACTGCAACTGCTCATTTCCAGAGCTCCCTGTATGCAGGCAGCAGCATTTCGCCACGAGCAGCCCTGCATGTCGAACTTTTGCTGGGCCCTCCTCCCTTTCTTTTCCTAGGGGTGGACTTGATTCTTATTATATATATATCCTGAAATGAGGATGCCAAAGAACATGGATTAGACCAATAACCGTATCATAAATATGTATTTGCGCTAGAGTGGACAAATATATCTGCTGAATGTTTTTTTAAAAAACAAAATAAATTCCCAGGGTAAATTATTCAATGATTAATATTTGCCCGGTTGCAATGTATGCAGAGTCATCTTAATATGTTTGTAGGCCAAAGCTGACTTAGTAATACATAGCGTTTGTGCAGTATTTTTACAGCTGTTAAATATTAAGGGCCTGTTGATCGCCTGCACCAAGGCCCCATAAATCATTCTGGCTCTGCAAAGGGGCCTTGAAGCATAAGTAAATTACATTGCTGCTTATTTTATGGTCCTCGTATGCTGTAAAAGAGGTATTAAAAGGCTTAATGTGTGAATGGGACTCTGACTTCACTGGGTTCGGATTTGTGAAGCTTTCCAAATGACAGACTCCCTGCAATAAGTGGGAGTTTGGCCTGAGGCAGCACATGCCATGGCAAAGCAGCTCCTTGTTCCGTCCCACAGGCTGGCAGGGGCCCGGGGGGCCTCCCAGAAAAAAAAACCTGACCCTGGTGGGCACCCACTGTCCTTGTGGGTGACCCCAGTCCTGGCAGCTGGTAATCAAGCTAAGTCTCAAAAATGAGTAAACTGGCATGGTTTTTAGGCTTGTGTACGTCATCAGCCTGTGCTCCTTACAGCCCTTTCCACCTCCCTGTTAAGGACCAAGCAGCCAGCTTGTACAACAATCCCAAACAAGTCTAAATTTTCCCCCACAACTCGTTAAAAAGATGGAGTCCCTTCTTCTGACTTGTATTCTAAAGTGGTGCCTGGAGACTGGTGACACAGCCCTGACTTGAATCTCTGAGCTCAGTAGGATCTTTCCAGAAGGGTGTGGTTAATACTGTAAGACAAGAGACCACAGAGGATTGACTTGAGCAGTGCTGGAGGTGTGGTGATTGCCTAGGGATGCAGTCCTCGGCATCCCGATGGGTGTGTGCTGTTATGGGTGGTGCTGCAAGAAAAATCTGTGCTCAGAGGACCAGGGGTGGGACCGGGCTTGGTAGGACCTGGATGAGGTCTTGAGGCTTTATCTGCCTCGCTGCTGCTGCTGCCTGCCTCCAGGCCAGGGCTGGCACGAGGAAATCTCTGCTGCTTGACTCTGTCCTGAGGGACACCGTGTCTGCTCCCTCCACACTGCAGCTAAACCACACGGGGTGGGGAGGCTCAGTCCCTTTGCATCCAAGACCTTCCTTACTGAGGTTGAATATCTGTTAATTGTATTGCTTAATATGTAAGGGAAATCCATTCAATCCAATGAGGTACGTCGGCTGGCGAAGCAAAAACTGTTTCAGCCAAGATGTCACTGTGATATCATAACTAGTGCACGTGGCTTTTGATTTGGGGGTGGCAATGAGACAGACCTTTAGCTGTAAATTATTCATGTAAAGGACCAATACAGCAAACATTGTAGAGCTGTGCCAAAGCACTACTTGGTTATTTGTTATGCTTCACTGCAGTATGGACGAATGATTCCTTTGTCTTAGGAGCATCCGGTGGTACGCTGATCTTCAGCTAATGCTTATCGTAGCACAAACGCAAGTACCCATGAAATGAAATTTCACTGTATTAATTAAATATTTTGTGTTAGAGATTAATCTCCCATGTTTGACTATGAGTTTGTTTTATTTTGTGAAGGCAATAGGTTGAACTTGGAGAGTGTGAAATGCAATATTAAGCCCCAGGGAGCATATAAATCCTGCTAACCCGTGCACCCAGCCGTGAGCGTCCCACACCCTGGGAGCCTGCAACCTTCCGGGTGTAAATGGTGTGCTTTCTCCAGGCTGAAAGCTGCTGAGCTTTCTGCAAAGAAGGGAGACAGCCCTGCACCCAGATCCCAGTGGGTCAAAGCCCCAGCTCCCTGCACAGGTCTGCTGCTGCCCCTGTTATCCCAGTCCTGGACCACCACGTGCCTCTGCGGCTGCACTGGGACCCCAGCTGACATCTCCTGCCCAGCACCAGCCCTGCCCGAGGCCATCAGCTGGGGTGAGCTGTGCACCATGGTGTGTGTGCATTATTCCACATTAATTCAGGTCTAACAGCTCCCTTAGAAATTACTCCCGGGATTTGCAGTTTCTTCTAATGGCTGCAGAGCAAAGCTGCCAGGAACATCAGCTGCCCCCAGGAAGCAGGAGATGCCTTTGGCCAGATCCGCACCTGCCTGGCAGCAGCTTTATGAGGGTGCAAAGCCACCAAAGACAGGTCAGGGTGGAGCAAGCTGCCACAGTGGTGACTTGGGTCTGGGCAGCTCACCAGGAAGATGAGGATGGTGTAGGCAGTAGCTTGTCCTACACAGTTTATATTGAGTTCAAGATGAAGCATTTAGACTCTTTAAATTATAGTTTGGGCCTTTTTCTTCAATTTAACAGTTGTATTTCTATTTGTCTGCACCACTTAAAAACTGGATTCGCTGCTTGCCTCATCCTATTTTTGGCTGAGCAGCGATGCTGAAAGGAGGCTGGTGCAATGCATGGGAGAGCCAGACCCTGCACATCCACTGCTGTGGAGGGAGCCTGCCGGCAAGGTCCCCTTCCTGCTGCCGAGCCAGTGCTCCCATTAACTCCCAGCCCAGCTCCGATAGCTCGGAGCACCCGATTTAGATCTCCTGGCTGATCAATAAATAAAGACCGTAAACCACAAGCCTTTTGAACAGCAGGTCATTTGTGCTTTTAGAATATAATGTGCCTTTCCTGAACAATACAACTAGGTTGCAGGGTTTGGTTTTCACCAGATAAAGCTGAAATAAAGCAATAGGGAAGACTGGAGCAGGCAGTCCCTGTGTCAGTGACGGATGCAGAAGAAAATGACTCCCAAAACCTAGCTTTACATGACTTCCTTATGTCTGGGAACAAGAGAGCTGAGGGAGATTTCTTAAACCACAGGCTGCTGAGGTATGGAGTAAAAAGGGGAGAACAGACTTGGGGAAGCAGAGGGGAACTGATTTCAGGGGCTGGGCTAGCACTGAGCCTCCCTGCTGTTGCAGGGATGCGGTCAGTTATCCCAACAGCAGGCTCCAGGGATGTGGAGTGGGATGTTAGCCACCCTGGCAAGGGTGAGCTGGGTCCTGCAGCCCTTCATGTGCAGGATGAGGCCCTCTTCCTCCTCCCCCCCATGCACCGAGTCCCTCCCTGCCGGAGAAAGCCCCTCTGCTGCCATCGGGTCGGTTAGTCTGTCTCTCAGGATATTGGGGCAGGTGGACCCTTGTGATGTTCCGTGTTTTCTTGTGCCGCTGACCTTCATCATGCATTAATAAGCTTCTTACTTGACCAAATTACGTTGTTTCTGAAGCTGGTTTGAAGGCAAAAAGACCCAAGAGGAGGGGGCAGGAGGGAAGGGAGAAAGGAAATGTCTCAAGTAATTAGTATGATTGGGGTGGCTGCACACTACCTTGCTGAAACTGCACTCTTTTCTCAGAGGACTTATATAACCTCCTGCATGGCTTCGGTGTGACAGCTTCTGGCTCAGGCGAGCCTGGGTCTTTCATTGTGAAGCTGAGCTGGTGCATCATGCCTTCCAGTGGCCAGTTTTCCTAAGCCATGGCCCCGCCATGGGTGGCCAGAGAGGCCTTTTCAAGGTCACCTTAGTCCTTGGATGTTGTTTGATACCAGCCTAACTGGCAGCATCCAAGTGCAGATCACTTCCAAAGGGACTGAGCAGAAGAGTATGTTCTGGATTTCTTATCTGCTAAACTACTTTTCATCTCAAAAGAAACTGACTGAAGGAACAGCTTTAGTCCAGGTGGGGTTTTGTAGGTGCTCTTTGTTTTGCTGTCGCAAGCCGCACGTGAAGCTCTTGATGGTATTTACTCCCAGCCTAACTGTCAAATTAATGTATTATGCATATAGCAAAAAAAAATTGCCGTATGTGAGTTAATGAGTGACATTTCCCGGCTTTAACAACAGGTGAAGTGATTTTCACAGTGCCAGAATTATGTGGGAAAACCCCATAAACACACCCATAACATGCCTGGCTTACTCTGAAGCTTTTGGGCACATGTGGGAAGGTATGTTTTCCTCCAACGCAAAATATTTAGAAAACATTGCAAGGTGTTTGCTGGAACCCCCGCTGAGATGGCCTGTCTGGTGTGGCAGCCGTGAGGCAGTATGTGGTATCAGTAACGGTGTTGCCCATTTATCACTTCAGCTAAGCAGTTACACAGATTTTAATGTCGCAGAAAGCCTTTGCATGCATGGGCATGGTAATCCTTCAGCCAGGGTCTGTCCCCTGCCAGCACGAGGGTCTTGAGGCAATTTTTGGAAAGCATGTGTCTGCAGGGATGTTGTGCCCACAGTCCTCAGGGTTGGTTGCCCTCAGCGTTGATTGAGGTCGATGACGGGCGATCGAGGACTGGCGAATGAAGACGCATTCATTTGGCAGGTTTGGAGACTGAAGCAATACGGAGAGAGTCACGGTGATGGCTGAGACCAAAAGAAAACAGGATCCACAGGCAGCTGGGGAAAGATGTTTTTGAGAATTTTGTAGGATCTTGGATCTAGCTTGGTAAATTCCCTTTTCTCCTGGGCAAACGAATTACCCAGGGAAACAGTCACGGAAAGCTGTGGTGGAGGAGATACCCGCGTGTCATCGCACACCCGAAGCGTGGGTCTGAGGGCTGTTTGCCCTTCTGTGGGAAAGCTTCCCTGAGTTCTGCTGCAGATCCTGCTTCTCCCCAAGCCATGCCCCGCTGGCATGTGGGTGGGTGGGACCAGTCTGGGTCCCTGCTCATATCCCAGACCAACTTGGCTGGAGTGGGTCTGCCTTGGCTGTCACTGATTTGAGGGCTGTGTTTCATGGAGTGTGTGGCAGAGGGGTCTGTAATTGCTGATTTCCGGTGCCTGCTGGAAGCGCTGCGTTCAGTCACTCCAGAAGTGCATTACACGCACTTCCGGTCAAGCCTAAAATGAATAACAGGAATCAAGAAAACACAAATTGTGTATTCAGTTACGCCTTGGCTCCAGCGCTCCAAGCAGATGGAGGCAGTGCTGGCTGCTCTGCCAGGGCTTCTCCGAAGCCTCCCCCCCTACGGCCGTAACGCGATGGTGGTCATCCTGACTGTCGTGTATTCCTGCCCGAGTCTGGTTTCCTGCAGATGGAGGTTTCCCCTGCGACATCGGTAGGTGACGTTGTGCGAACAGACCAGTAGGCAGAGCGGCCATAGCCAGGGTGTTACGACCCCTGCCCTGCTCCTCCTCCATCACCAAGAGGTCCTGTGTTGAGAGCGGTTGCTAAGCCAGCCTGGGAAGCCTGGTACACCAATCCCGGAATTAACTCTGCGTGTACGTTTTTTTTCCTCTGAAGGTTTCTTTGACTCAGCCTGCCTTTGCAGTCTGCCGTATTAGCTTTCGGAGAGCTGGGAGCTGTAGTGATTTCTAAGGAAGTAAGGTGTCTGTAAGGTCAAGAGGACGGAAGCACACTTCTGTGCTACAGCTGCAGCTGGTGTGCTCTGTTGAAGACTTCTTCAGTCTGTAGAAATGCTCGTGTTATTTCCAGAGGGATTAGGATCAGGTCTTTACATAGCTGAGAGCTTACTTAAATTTTCAACATTTCTTCTAGGTCAAAGGACATTTAGTCCAATTTTTTCATGTTTGACGCATTTCCAGATTACAGCATGTGTAAAAATCCTTCCAGTCTTATTATTTTGAGTATGTCTGTAATGCTCTGAGATTTCCTGTGAATGTTTTTAATCCACAGAGGTACTGGATTTATAATTGTTGAGATTTTCTGCATTATTATGGAGAAGTTATATGAAATTTAATAATGCTGATACCAAATAGGGTCTGTGTAAATGTCACTAAAACCCTACAGAGTTTAATAGGAACTGCTAACACCTCTAAAGAGTTTTTGCATCCTCCTGTAGAGATCTATGGAAGAGGATATCTAATAGCCTGTTCGATTTGACAGAAGAAAGAAGTATTTTCTTCTATAAATGCAGGGCCGAGCTGTATATTAGTTAACCAAATCCAGTTCAGTTTCTCCAAACTGATCCAACCCAGCCCGCCCACCTTGAAAAAATGAAAGTAGCCTCTAGACTCTTTGGGGAAAAACCTTACAGCACCTGGTAGAACAACCTCTCTGCAGGCTACGTATGCAGCTGCTGGTGTTTAGTGCCCAGTGGTGTCACTGCCATGGGATTTGTGGGTGTCTCCTGCTGCTGTGGGCATCAAAGGGTGCCCCGTCCCTGCCTGCCTCTCTCTGTGCCACTCTCCCCCTCACTTTCTAGTAACAGATTTCTCTGGTTTGCTGTGTTCCAGCACATTCCCTCTGTCACCTAGGCATGGATGCTCTGCTTTGTTTAGTTTTCCATCTCTAAATGTCACTCACTCCAGATTTCACTTGGATTTGCTCCCATGGAGCCGGGCTTACAAATGTTACTGATTCATTTTCTGGAATGACTCGTCTGAGGTCTGCGTCCCTTTCTGCATGGTGCCTGCTGTGAAGTCAGAAGTGATGGGGCAGGTCAGGGTTTGGTGGGCTTCTTTTTTTCTGTTATACCTTGCAAAACTAGAAATAGCGGGGTATTTCATTCACGCTAACACGGTGTGCTGGAGAGCTTCAGAGGGACCCACGCAGAGACCTGCCTTGCAGGGGAGGACGAGCCCAGCTGCGGTGTTTGCTGCCCCTGCCAGGCTGCTGCCATGGCTCAGCACCCACCTTGAGACCCTCTGCTTCACAGAAAAGAAAAGCTTGTGATCTCGGAGCATTTAGGATCGCCCAGGCATGGGAAACTTAATTGCTCTTGAAGCTGGTGCTAAAATTGTTTGGAACAAACTGCTGGATTTTCTAAAGCAGTATCTAGAGGGTCTCCCACTGCATGCGTTTATTTGATGCGAAAGTGCTTTGGTCTAGATGCTAAAACTGATAAACCAAACCATTCATTTCTTAAAGTTCAATTCACCACTTAGAGGATAGAAAATAAACCAAGCTAAGCCATAGCAACATTGAACAGCAAGATACAGGGTTTAAGGCAAAGCCCACTGTGGCTGGGAATGTTTCTCTCACATGAACCAAATTTATCTCTATAGAGCAGAAGGCTATTTTATGAGGTTCAGGCAGGAAAAAAAATGAAAACTTCCAGAGAGAGTGTCTTAAATAGCTCATAAAAAAGAGGCATCTGCCCCTGTGGAAAGGGATATCTGATATTCCCAGAAATGCAGCATCCCCAATGCAGAGCTCTGGTACTGTCCGTGCCCCTGGCTGTGGGTTCAGACTACCCTCCTTTATTCTGGCAGCAGCTGCCTTCGTCATGCTCTAAATAATTAGCAAACAGCAGCCCTGCAGGGCTGCTCCCTTACCTAGCAGCCCTTCGCTTGCCGATTTTCTTGGTAGCCGCAGTGTTTACTGCGCTGCAGCTGCACCGTGCCGGCGGGGAGCAGGATCCGGCAGCGCGGGGCGATGAGCCACCCCCACCCACGCTGCTCCCTGCGGCACGGCTCCCAGGCCGGGACCCACTGCGATCCATCACCTCACACCGTTGCTTTAAGAAGCCGTTTATGAAAAATGAGGCTCGGTTCGATGCGATTGAAAACGCGCTGCTACAGCAAAGAACACGAGTTATTTATTAGTGCCCGTTGTCAGAGTGAAATGCCACAAGGAGCTTTCTGTGATCCTAAGCAATAAACAGGAAAATGTCCTGTTGTCACTACAGGACAAGGGTTAACAGGTCTAAATGGAAAGAGGGAAATGGAGATGGGACATCAGGAAGGAATTCTTCCTGGAGAGGGTGGGGAGCACTGGGACAGGTTGCCCAGAGAAGCTGTGGATGCCCCATCCCTGGAAGTGTCCTGCAAAGTCTGCTGGCCAGGTACGGCAGTCAACTGTGCCTCTATCGCATCTTAATTAGGAAGCAATTTGTGACTTTGTTCAGGGATGCATCCTTACGAAGGAGGAATGGTGCCTTGCGCCGACCCGTGAAAACCACCCACCGTGCAGCCTGTTTGGTCGGGAGGTGCCGCAGCCACCGGGCAGCTCCCGGCTGTGCAGCTGGTGTCCCTGCATGGGGTACGCGTGGCTGTTTTGCGCCACACTAAGCGATAAGTGAAGGATGTTAGATTGTTTAACACAAGTTCAGGATAAGAAGAAAACCATAGCATGGCAATTAGGAGATTAGTAATGGCTTGAAGCAGGGAAGCAGAAAGAGATTTCCAAAGTAATTGTTTTCAATAAGCAACTTCTTCAGTTAGATCTCTCAGTAGGAGAACCATTTCTGGCTGCTTAGCTGGCCCTCTACCCCCTCGCTGCCTCCTGGTCCAGGTGCACAAGCCATGGTTCATCTCACTCCATAATAACGACATACATCATGTCGCTGTTCACCATCCGGAAAGCAGCTGTTCCTCCCAGCTCTGCCAGTGCCATCCAGGCTTCGGGGGAATGCCAGCCAAACAGGGCTGAACTAGGCAGAAAAGAACCGCCGCTGATGAACTCGTGGGTTGATGACTGTGCTGCTCCTGCAGCCGTCCCTATCACCTCTGCAGGTGATGCTCAGCGAGGCTTAACAGGCGCCGTCAGCCTGTCTGAAGGTAGCGACCCCCCTCCAGGCACACGGGTACCACTGGCAGGTCTGCAGGAGCGAGTATCAAAGAGCTGGTTTCCTCCATCTCCCACCCTTTGCACGGCATCCAACACGGGCACTGAGTTTTGCCGACATGCTGGGTGGGTGTACCAGGAAAGGGGGGAGCCCTGGACCCCCTGCCCTGGGGCAGGAGATGGGCTCACTGCAGCAGTCTGTAGCTCTCCTGGGAGATGGCAGGAGCCAGCAGCTGACCCCTTACCTGCTGGGAGACTGTTCAGCTGTCCTGGATTGCCAAGGATGAGCAGCATGGCTGTATTAACCTTTATAGCCTTGTTTTTAAATTCAAAGAATCTCCTCCCTCCCCCCCAGCCTCGTTTTTCAGCTGAGTCACTTCAGTTGTGAGTTGTAGCAGCTCACTGCCTATTCTTACAGCTTATTAATTTATAGCATCATAAACCCCCGTGCTGCATATGTGTGAAGTGAAGGGAAAGCACTAGTAAAGAGACAGGAAGTCGGTAACCCCAAGGAAAAGGAAAACTGGACCTCAGAGTCCAGGGGGAGACCTGACCGAGGATCCCCGATAAACAGTTCGTGGAAACGGTGACTTTTGGGAGCAGCCCCGGAGTAGAGACAGAGGCAACGGGAGGATACTCCAAGAATAGCAAATCACTTGATACTAAGAGTAAAAGATGAGAGAGAAGGAACTGGAGCAACAGAGACACTGCAGGAACAGAAGTGAGAGGTGAGAGGGGGTGAATTCATCCGTGTGATGATGGCAAGCATAACCATCTGCAGAAGCCACTGACAGCATCCAAGGAGATGTGTATCTCTAATAGTATGTGTTTATATATAGTATGTGTGTGTATATGGGGACCAGGTGGAAAATGAAAGGGAAGAGAGCATGTGATTACATAATCAGGTGAAAGGAGTTTAACTTGGGTCTTTTGAAAGGAGAGCTGAGCTTGCTCCAACTATAAACATAAGAAGATGCAACGGAAAGGCAGCAGAACTGTACCTTGGTTAAAAAAGACCTGACTGGCTTGTTGAAACCAGCACTGTTAGCAGAGACGCGTCATTTAAGAATTAGTTATCTCTTTGCCTGGGGATTTTTCTGCTTGACATCGTGAAATAGCTTGTCAAGCTGGTGCGTGTCTGTAGATGTGGATGACAGACTCGCTGTCTTTAAGCACGCCGGTCTTACTCCTAAATGCCTCTCGCCTCTGAGAGTTATATCCCCCTTGGATTTGCCTGCTTCACCAGCTCCTGCAGTAAGCATCCAGCCTGTTGCTGAACACTGTACGGTTATTTAGGTCATTTGATTTTTATGTCAAAATAACCCTCTCAGGCTTTGGGGGCCTTTGTTGTAAAGCCAGTCAAGCAAAGACGCAGACCAACCCGCTGTGTTGCCCAGCAAATTACTTCTTAAAGGTGCTTCCTTTCCCTGTGAATATATGCACTTGGTTGTAAAATACCCACATGAAGCGTGAGTGCGGATTTCAAGGGCAGATTTTGGATGGGGCTGCTGAGAGCCCACTCCTTTGTGCCTCTCGGTTCCAGCTCTGGAGCATCGTGCCCTTGCAGGTGCGTCTCTCCACTGATATTGAATCAGAGCATCTCTCAACCCTCACGCTTTGTTTCATCTTCCTATTTGGAAATCGCTATTGAGTTAATAATGTTTGTTGCCTAAGACAGGAGCTCAGCCGTGTGCCTGTCTTGTGCCGGGCATGGACAAGGGGAGGGTGCCTGTGCCCCCTCCCAGGGTGATGGGAACCTCTCCTGCCCATCCCCACGGCGCAATGCCCATCCTTCTCCCTGCCGTGTGCCCCGGCAGACTCTGTCTTCATGTCAGCAGCACGGAGGCTGCCAGGTCCTGTGGAGTGATGCGCTGCAAACCTTTTTGTTTGGATGCTTTAAGCTCGCCTTTTTTCTGCCTGTAAAATCAGAATTTCAGCTCCTCTCGAGTCTGTCCCATCTCCTTGGATAACCCATTCCCATACTATGCCTTCAGCCTTTTACACTGTTCTGTCGTTATTGCTTGGATTTGGGATGCAAGGTTCTGTGAAGATGCTAGTTTCACCAAATGAGACCTCTGTGCTGCCTGGGAATCCATGGAGTTAAGTGCATGGATTCACTCAGTAATATCAGAGCTGCCATTTTGGGAAGTTTTAGAGGTGGAATCCCAACAAGTGGCTGAGATTCCTTATATCAGCCCTTGCCTCTCATGTTTTTAAACCTACAGCTCTTATGCCATTGTACCTGTCAAGGAGGCAGAAGGAAATCAGGAATCAGGGTCCTGTTACTCGTTTTTACTCTGTTTCCCAAGATTTCTTTGCATGGATGTCATTTGTGGTAGGGGTAAAGGGGAAGACGCAAATTGCTCTGCATTATGTTCAGAGTAATGACAAGTCTTAAAATAGCTCTCAATTAGCAATTGATTGCAATTAATTGGAACAACATAGGCTGGCATGATATCTTGTCATCTCCAGAGCATTTTTGAGTTCATGAGTTCTAATTTTAAAAAGTTCAAAAAATTGTCTCCCATATTACCATACCCATCTGCTGGCAGTTTGTAACACACATCTTCAAGAAGCAGGAGTAGTGCACGCTTTGGCTTTGCTAATTAACAGCTGTCCAAAGCTGGGCTCAAATTTGAATGTAAACTCTGGTGTTTTACATATAGGTATGCAAATATATATATTTGTATCTCGAGGTTTTTCATACTAGACCAGTGCTGCGCGCAGTCACGGGCACGAAGCACTGGGGAGGGGTCCTGCCCCGGCACGATGCCAAGGGTGTTGTAGCCACACTGGGGAAACTGCTCCGGCGTTGCCTTTAGGCCTTAATGCTTTGTTGGCACCCGTCGAATTCTGAATTTCTTTGCTTCAGCTGCAGAACAGTCTGCAGTTCTGCTCATGCAGGTCATGCTGAAATTAGGGCACTGGGAGGGGATGTGTTTTCTGATTATTGAAACAGATTTGGTTTTCCCTGTGTTTTAATTAATGGATGATTGGAATTTCTTTCTTAATAAACATCAGGAACACATCAGTGCCAAACAACTGTGGGGGCTCAATCCCCAACCTGCCTGCATTACATCTCTGATTTCTGTCTGGTCGAGTTCATGTCCTGCCAGCGGGTTCCATGTCCTTTGCTAACAGAACCCCGGTGTAGGTCTCAGCTTGCACAGCCCTTAACTCCAGGGAATTGTTCATAGGAGACAAGTAAAGCCCTCGTTCCTTAATCCAGGCTGGCTTAATTCAATCAAACTTCATTTTCAAGTTCTTGAGCATAAATGTAAAGTAAAAGAAGATGAAAGAGAAGATTTTGTTAAAATAAGGTATTAACACAGCAATAATAAATCAAGATACAGGAAAGTCTTACATTTGACGGGTCGAAGCTGGAATTGGAGGAGGCAGAAGATGCTGGTAGTGGCAGTTATTAATTCTCTGCGTGCCAAACTCAAAGGAGCTGGAGATGTTTGAGGGAAGGACAGAAAGAGCAAACACTGTTGGCAGGACACGACTTCTGCATCAGTTTTTCATAACAGTGTAATTTTCCCAGTGGAAGATATACTTAATGCCACAGTCCTGATGGCCAAATATTGTTTCTAATCACAGTATTTGGAAAGGGGAGTACAAATCAAGGAAGCCAGCAGCACCGAATTGCTGCTTCTTACACTGGAGATGCTGAATGGTCAGACCCCTTCAGCTCTTCATAAAATTCATTTCACTTTTTTCTTCTGGCTAAATGCTTGCTAAACTCTGAATGAAAAATACAGGTGAGAATTGGAAGGGTGTTCATTGCTCAGCTATGCTCTTGCTTTGGTCTGGCCTAAGATCTTACTTAGTGGGTGAAAGGTAGAAGGGCATATAAATCTGGGTTGTGCAAGCCCGAAAGGTTTCTGGGGTGCTACCAGAGGAGGACTTGGTTAAGCAGCTAGCTGTGGTTAGGCTGATAAAGAGGTTTAAAAAAAGGATTGGTTTGAAGAGACCATAATCAGAAGCAATTAACAGTTGGCAGATGACCTGAATTAATGATGGAGATGTTTGAGGAATCACCACACATCTTCCCAGCAAGAGGCAGAACAGAGTTTGCCTGGACGCGGAAATGACTCACTCAAGGCTTGCACATACTGAGCCGCAGGGTCTCCGGTCTCCTGCCACCCTCCCACCTCTGCTGAAAAGCTGCTCAGGCCTCCTCGGAGCCTGCTGAGAAGACTCATGGGGTTTGGGCTGAGTCTCCACCCCATGCTTTACTTATTGGGGGGTGCAGGGTAGTGTGGCTGCCACATCCCCGGG
>NW_010226363.1:62356-75300 GCF_000690775.1 Eurypyga helias
AAAGTCCTTCCAGGACACCTTTGCGGGTTTAGCCGAGTAGCCCAGGTACACGCTGCGTCTGCAGGCAACCAGCAGAGGGGACTCCAGGTAGAGTAAGAAAGATTTATTGCACAGCAGAGTGATGCCCAGAAGAATAAATTGACCACAGAAGCGGCTTTCCTCTGAATAAAGGGCTCTTGTTACGAAGTGCAGGGAGGGGTCAGGATGACTTGGGGTACATCACAACTTGCAGAAACAGTCTGACAATATCAATGACCACGGTCGATCAACCTAACTAAATGCTTTCTGTTTTGTACCATATTGCTGCTCTCACTTTGTGCTTCTCCTTCCACTTGAAATTTTCACTTCATCACGTGTTACTTTGAGAAAGACCCGTATATAAATATTTTGGCTCATTTAATATGCCTGCTGGTATTTTAACACCAGGTCTCATATTTTCTCCACCATTTGGGGAACTTATTTTTATTTTCACACAAATTTGATGCCCTTACGGAAGTTCATTTCCAGAATTGAGAGTTTTAGGAAAGATCGTACTGGAAGACTCCTTGTAAAAGTTATGTGCTGGCTGAAACTGGGGATGGTATTAGCTTACAACCTGTGCTTGGCAGCAGCTGCTACCTTCACTGCTGTCTTGGAACATAAGGGAGGGTTCAAACCAATAACATTACTGTCAAGTCCTTCCCTGGTTTTGTTTGCTTGCTGAAATTTTACACGAGATACTTGATCCTAAATGCAAATACATCTACGGCATGTCCATCCTGCTGCCAGGACTGAGCCCGCAGCCTATTACTTGCATGGCATTTGTCATTGTTCTTAAGCTTTACCTTGGTAATTTTATTTAGACAGGGACATTTTCTGCTGATAGATCTAGCTCGATTACCAAGTCAGAATGTATTTATTAAAACACCAATTAGACCTTGGTCGCTCATCAATCACAACACCCTTAATTCATGCATGGATGCAAAAACCGTTTGAGGCGTTGTGCATGCATGAATGAGTGATCTAAATCAAATTGTCACTTTACCAGCAGTACCTTATCTTCAGACCTGGAGGCAGTCAATTTTTTATTTACTATATGAATCATGTGTGATGCCTTTAAAAGCTTTAACACCTCGTATTTTCTTTTTTTTTTTTTGGCATTGGAAGGAGAATACTTGCTCCACAAGGTTGTAAACAAAGGTGAGTGCAGGGGTGAGGGCACCAGCCCCACACGCGCTGAGGTGAGGGGACCCCCGTGGGGTGGAGGTGACTGGGGTAGCCCTTGGGGCTGTCCTGTTCCCACCTGCCGATGGTCCTGGCTCCCTGGGAGGTGTTAATTGCTGCTCAGATGGGGCACAGCTGCTGCAGCTGGCCCCAGCAGAAGGGATAAAAGACAACAAAACCTGAGAGTAGTTGAGAGGGCAAGGAGGAGGAAAAGTGGTAAGGGAAATAAAAACCAGCAACAAGACCGTAAAGCAGAAGAAGTGGTAAGAAGAATAAAAGGTGAAAGGACAACATAAATGGACAAGATTGGATTGAGAACAGTAGGACAGGAAAATGGCTCCAATTCCTATGATCACAGACTGAAAGGTTAGTACAGCCCATGCACGTAAGGGTAATGAATGTCTGGGTCCTGAAAATAGCTCTGTCTGCCTCAAAAAGCATAGGGTGCATAACCTCTGTGCCCTGCCTGAAGATGCTGTCTGTCCCAGCTGTGTCTCCTGGGGCTGGTGCAATGCCTGGTTTAGATGCCTCAAAGTGCATCTGAGACCTCCCTGGCAATCAGAGCATCACTCCTGGCTTTGGGGGGTTTGCAGAAGGGAAGGGAGGAGGGGGAAGCGCTGCCCTGAGAAACCCGGGTCTGCCTCTGCAGGGCTGTTTATCCCAGGCTCAGCACTACAAAATTCAAACACTGTTGTGTCTGAGATGGACTTAATGATCACAGAATCCCAGAGTGATTTGGGTTGAAGGGACCTGAAAGCTCACCCAGTCCCACCCCCTGCCTTGGGCAGGGACACCTTCCACTAGACCAGGTTGCTCCAAGCTTCATCCAGCCTGGCCTTGGACACTTCCAGGGAGAATGATGGCTAGGGTTAGGGTCTGTGTGCTATTTCTCACAATAAAAGCCCTTGATTGATTTTGATTTGAAGGTTCTGTGTTAATTTTATTTTACATCGTAACTTCTCTCTCCTCCCTGGTTTTCTGCACATGATCCATCCCTCTTTGCAGGGATTTCCCATTCCCTGCTTGCAGTGTGTTTGTTGTGAAGGAGGGAGAGGAGAAGAGAAAAACTGGATGGCTGATGGTTTGTGTGTCAATTATACATCAGAGGCTTTACTGCTTCTTCAGAAGCTTCTGATAATAATAATTATAATTAGGGCACTGGGAGAGAAATGTGCTGAGATCAGGGGGAAAAGCAGGAAAGCCAGGCCAGAATTAATTAGCCCCTTTTATCCAAGAATCTCAAAGCATTTAGACATTAATTAATGAGTTCTGTGGTTAAATCAGCACGATGTTCGGTTTGCCGCTGGGATGGTGGCTGGTCTCGGGGCTCAGCATCCTCCTTGCTCTGCGTGGGTTGATGCCGCTGCAGGTGCTTTCCTCTCGCTGCAAAATGCAGAGAAATAGTTCTTTTTCTTCCTATGGGCTCTGTCTGTCATCCTGACAGCACCCAAAACTGGGATGAGGAGACCTGGCCCCATGCAACAATGCAGGTTTACACTGCTGGGAACTGTGCAAATCCCCGTGAACCTGTGAGATGCACATCCCCTGTGCACCGAAAGCTGACGGCTTCCCATGGTGGCTAGAGGCTCTCTGCTGACCCAGACCCAAACTCAGTGAAGTCTCCCACCTGCAATGCTTAGATTATCCCTGGGGTTCAGGCAAAAATGTTCATTGTGTGACAGAAAGGTGCCCGAAGAATAAATTGAGCCTGGCAGCATTGCTGAGGGCTGAGCATCCTTTTGTGTGCTTGTGAGCGTGGTGGAGGAGTGTCCCACTGAGATGGCCCGGCCTGGACAGTTCCTAACATCTTGCCCAAAATCACATTCCAAGAGGTGAATAGTCAGGTGAAACGTCCTTTAAAAGTCATTTGGAAAATGCTGGGGAAAACACTTGAAGAACACTGACAGTGTCCTGCCGTGGGGATGAACGACGTGCCTTCTTTCTAATGGCTGGGATTGCTCTGTCTTAACTGATTTCAGTTTGCAGCCATCTGAATTTTTCAGTAGTGCTTTATTGATTTCCTTTCACGCATGGCCGCTCCACAACACGTACAGCCATCGAAGACTCTGCTCCCAGGCTAGAGAGGCTGAGGTAGCCCCGAGCCTAAACCCATGGCCCATCCTGCTCCGGCACAGACTCAGTTCACCGGGAGGGTTTGCCCGGCTGCTTTGCCGGCCGCCGCCTTTGCCCCACGCAGTTCTTGCTGTTGAAAACTCGTCGTATCCAGCAAAACGATGTGTAAGGTGTGTGCGTGGAAGGTGACTTTTAAAAGTGCCTGTTACATTTAAATAGCCAAACAGTGTATTATTTTCCATTGGGAGGGGTTGGCTGAAGTGTTTTGGTTTACCATAGCTCGGAAAAACAAAAATCAGTCTGAGGCAGAGTAGTGACATTTTTTCCTTAAATCCTGCGCTGTCTTGCATCCCTGTTTCCCAAGGACCTGGCCACGCAGGGACCGAGATGGCTCAGCTGCTAATGCACCCCAGTCCCTCCTTTCCCTTGAACATACTGGTGCTAGCCCAGCTGTGAAACCTGCTGCCCATCTCCCGGGTTCCCAGCAGGCTTTTTCCTGCTACCGATAGTGCTGAGGTTTTTATTTCTAACAGGCTGCGTGGCAGCCGTGCATGCAGTTATCTGTAAATCCTGCGCATGGTCCACTCTCTGTCAGACTGACCGATCCTCCGCCCTTGCTTTGATGTCAACTAATTGATGTAGTGCAGAGTCTTTTAGTTACTTAAAATGATAAAATGAGATCTCGTACGATGTGGCTGGAATTCCCAACTTCCTTTCCTTGTTAGCGTTTTGTTGTGTTTCCTTACCCCCTACTCTACGGGCAGAATGAGTGTATCCTTATGTAAGTTCACTTAGCTGGTGGAGCCGTGTGACTGATAGCTGGGAAATCTGCCTCTGGAGCAGCCTGGCATCCTCTGGAGCAGCCTGGCATCTGGGCCGATGTCTGGAGGTGTTTGTGAAAGCGTGTGGGGAGCAGAGGTTGCCACAGCCCGTGCCCACCTGAGTCAAAATTAGGCAAAGCGAGTCTGCAAAGCCATAAACGAGGCAGCCGTGCCCGCGATTTTCCATTGTGCACCTGCAGCGACGTGGAGCTCAGCTTGCTTGACTTGCGATCAGATAATTTTACAGTACTGTTTTAACTAACAGCGCCAACCTCCTAGCATGGTAATCACTTTGATCCTGGTTGGCACAGATGTATTTTTCATGTATTATTGCTTAATACTGGAACGGTTCTTTTTTTTCCTTCCTCCGTATCCGAAGATAGCCTAATGAAAATTATTTTTTTCCCCTACTTCATTAAATGCTAAAGGGCAATTCAATTTTCTCCATAGCTTTCCCTCTCTCTTTAGATTTTCTTAATGTACTGCTCTGCTTAGCCTGATATGTTGTTCTTGTAATGATTATATCAAGTTCTTTTCAGCATAAAAATTAAGCTCATTTTGTAGCTAGAAGTAGAAGTAGACGTCTGGCGCTGCCACGGCCCCACGGGGGCTCTGGCTGTGTGGTGCTGGGCTGAGGCCAGCAAGGGCAGGGCTGTTAGGAAGGCTGGAAGCCAGACTGGCCGGATGGCTTTTGGGAGCGTGTTGAACTGTGTGCATAACGGACTTCCCCACCATTTAAAGGTGCCAAAAATGTATTTATCAAAAAGAAATCTGTTCCCCTTTGCCCCTTCCTTTTCTGCAGAACAGAGCCGTTGTTCAGGTTGCCAAAAGGAGCTCGTTGGTTTGAGCTCTCCGGGCTCTTGCCTTTCCCCGGTGTGGGGGTTGGAGATCTCTGCCTGCATCCGCTGCAGAGATGCTCTGCCCACGCAGAGCATCTGCCCCTGGATGCCAGCACTCCTGCTGAGCCCCACTCCCAGTGAGCCGGCCCAGCGGAACACTGGTGCTGCTGGGAGGTCTCTGCACCCAGATCTCACCTGGTTTTTGCTATTCTGCCTTATGAATAGATGAATATCTGCCTCCTGGCTCATTGTGCAATGCCCATGGCTGGTGAATATTCATTAAGGGAAATTAGCATCTATTAGGTCTTAATTAACTTATAAAAGCCTTGTTTTGTGGTAATGAAGTATGTGCTCTAGATGTGCCTGATGGCAGCTGGTGGGTGGTTCCCCCTGCCCATGCAGCCATCCCTGAGCAGGGTTCGGCCCCTTCCTCAGGGGCTGGACCCCTTCTTCTTCCCCATAGCTATGAGGTTACAGCTGTGAGGAGGAGCCTGTGATCTGAGCCTGTGCCCAACGTTTCGTTAGGTGATCGTAACAATGTCCCGTGCCGCCGACGCTGGGTGTCTGACCTTGGGTATCCGACAGTGGCTGTCCGGGCTCTTTGGGCACTTGAGGCACATGTTGGAGTTCTGTTCCTTGGCTGGGTGAGCGCAGCCCTTTGATTTGGGTTTCGTGGACCGTCCTGCTGCTGTGGGATGTGGGTGGGCTTTGGCTGAAGGTCCCTATGAATTTGCTTAGAAACTGTCAGGGAGGCACTGAACACCGCCGTGCTCGGAGCTGCGGTGGGACGTAGGAGGAGGTTGCAAGACACATTAATGGGAACTGACCTGGGCAGTAACCTCTCCGCTCATTTCTCCATGTTTTTCAGACTTTATTTGCTTCCGTGTGGGGTGGGGAAGCGGCCAAGGCAGCGGGAGCGCGTCAACCTGCTGTAGGAGCAGGCGAGCATCGCGTAGGAGCTCATCCCTGATGTTCTCCGGGGCTCTGGTGGGAGGGAGTCTGGTGTCCAGAGGAGGAAAACATGTTCAATAAATTGTTCTGGGATTAGGAAGGCCCGGGGGTCCAGAGCAGCCCCTCACCCGGAGCAGTCGGCAGCTGCAACGCAGGAAAGCCCTCACCAAGCTGCAAGGTCAACTGCAATAAGGAGCTGCAAATCAGCACAGCTCACGGGCATGGTGTTCAGAAGCACGGGATGGGGTTTTTACAGAGGCTCAGTATGTAATGCCTGTGCCAAAGCCCAGCAAATTATAAAAAATTTCAATTTAACAGGTATTGACTTTTTTTCCAGACAAGATACAGAGCAGATCTTGAAGCAAGTCTCTAAGTGAAATGTAGCTGCACAGCTCACAGGCTGGAAGAGTCCTTCAGTATTGACAGGGAAGAGGAAGGAAGAGATAAGGAGGGGCTTCCTGATTGTTGTTTTTTCACCGGTTTCTGTAAACTATATGCGTTGTGTTCATGGTTGCAAGAAAGATGGAGAAAAGGGAGAGCAGGGCAGTGACTGTCAGCGATGCAGCTTGCTAACGTTTGCTGCCATGAGCTCGCCAGCCCCCTTCCCCCTGGTTCTGCTGCAGAACCAGCCGGGCCAGTGCTGCAGCTCAGACCCCAGCATCCCCCTCCCCATTCCCTGCTCCTGCCTGTCCACAGCGCTGGGCTGTGACACTGGCCACGGGGCCCCCGCGTCCTTTCCGTGGGTGAGCCCAGGGGCTGTATTGCTGGTCCGAAGGTGCTACGCTGAATCATGCTTCGTCTGGGTAATGTTACCCATCTGCATGGGTTGTAAACGGTAATGACAGTTTAGTGGGAAGATGGATGCTTCCAAATGACATTTAAATCCATGATTATTGCCGTGGTTTGGTCAGGGAACAGTTGTTACCAGTGCCAGCTCTTCCCCTTTGTTGCGGATTGCTGCGTTTGGGCAGGGCTCCAGCTGAAAAAGAGAAGATCAAGCCACGCGTTGCATGAATCAGGGCATAAATGAAGTGCTGTTCGGGGGTTCCCATCACCGATGGGTTATGTGATGGAAGGACTGTCTGTCCCCAGAGCCTCTGTTTTTGTGCAAGCTCCTGTGCCAGGGGAGGCTCCTTCTGCAGCGACGGGAGCTGTCTGGGTGGGCAGGGAGATGCAGGGGGGGGGTGATGCCCACTGGGACAGAGGCTGGTGGTTCTGGCCGCACCATCTTACAGCCAGATCTGGAAAGGCAATTGAGCCTCAGAGAAGAAAAGATGTCTCGAGAAAAGAGGGGCGTTATAGCTGTCAATAATGGAAAAGGTAATTCCCTAGCGCTATTCCCTGGAGGCTGGGGAAGGCAGGCACCTTCCGGTACCCACTTCTAAATTTTATAACAAGCTGTATATATACTTCTTACTGCAGGAGAGATGATTATTGATGCAAGTAGCCAATGGCCACCTGAATGCTGTTTGATTTCTTACTTTAAAAAAGAACAAATAGTCATATTTAATCGGATGAAAGTATAAAAACCGGGGTGATGACAGGCGAATAATAACAGACATTTTCCTGAGCAGTGAGAGCAGTGTTGTCCGAATGTTTGGTTTAGCCATCAGGAGCATCTTGTTTTGATTTGGTTTGGTTTGTTTCATGCCGTTGGGAAAGCCTGTGATTTCCAGGGCCAGGCATCACGCAGGGATGCTGGCTCCCTGTCTCACCGCTGCTGCGAGGGGTGCCCACGCCAACGTGCCTCCTGCAGCCCCCCACTCTCTCGCCGCGTGCGGGGGGCTAGACTGAAACCCGTCCCACTGCATTTCTTTGTGACTGCCAGGGTTTCACGGGCAAGATCCAGAAGGCGAGCTGTGCAAGCTGCCTGTGCCCAGGATCTGTGTGTTTTGCTTTCTGCATGCTTTCCAGTGCCATTCCCTTCGTGCCTTCCCCTGCAGCAAGGCCCAAATTTCCCCTCGGCTGTACGGGAGAGCTGACAGCCCCATCCCACGTTGCTTACGCTGGTCTGTTCTGGGGCAGAGCTGTTTGCCTGCGCTGGTTCGTTACGTGCGGTTGCTAACGAGGGGTAGGACTCTGTGTTTGTGTGTAACTGTGCAAAGATCCCTGCAGAATCCCCGGGTCTTTGGTTTTAACCTGAACATGGCAAACGGCAAAAAGGAGACAGGTTGGGTTTAACAGCATATTTGCTGCTGTCCATCTAAGGGCAGAAAGGTGATTAGGCTAGGAGGGTTGGACGGGGTCTAAGCGGCCTGGCATTCCCAGGTGAGACGTGTGGGTCCCTGCAGCCACCTTGGGTACAGCCTGACTTCACACACCAGCAAAGACGTGCCCTTCCTATGTGAACAGGTTTATTCCCTCCTCCCTCTTTATGAAACGCAAACCCAGGGAAGCTCAGCACCAACGCGAGTTGTTGGACTGGTTGCTTTGCGGAGACGGTAGTGGAGATGGGAAGGGACTGCAGGCTTTGCTGTGTCCTGCCTCCTGGGCACTGCCTTCCTCTGGCAGCCAAAAATTCACCATTTATTTGTCTGTTTTGAACTAGTAACCTTGGCCCCGGAACCTCTGCTCACACCTGTGAGTTTACGGGCTTCAAAGGAGCCCTGGATAAGGGTAAACCTTGGAGGAGCAGGTCAGGAATGACAAAACCTGAACTCCTCATTCTCCTTTTTTCTCTGTCTTTCCTCAGGCAAAAGTTCTGTGGACTCCATTAGGATTGTCTTCTAAGGGAGGGAAAAAGAGCCCTGTGTGTTCTGCTCAGGGTTTGGCCCTGGGTTGGTGGGTGGACACAGTAGCAAATCATAACCAGCCTGAAAAGCCATTAGGATGCCTGAAGCGATGGTTAAATACCTGACTGGATGCTCGGGAGACGGTTTCTCACTGAGGAGCTCAGAAGAATTTCAGACATGGGTTGGATGTCTCAGGGGACCCGCAGGGACAAAGGAGCTCCCGTGTTAAAGGAGATCAGCTGCCTCCTGAGAGGGAGGGGGGTTTGCTGACTCTAATGGTGACATTGGGGAAAGCTGCTGCGCAGGTGGCTGCTTCCCTCCCTGCTCCCGGCGATCTCTCAGGCAGCAGTGAGCTTGGCGGTGGGTGAGCAGCCTGTTTCTGGGTGTGCGTAGGGGTCTGGAGCTGTCGGTAACCCTGGGGTGCTCTCTGTTCCTCTTGCAGGGGAGCCCTCCCGGTGGTCCTCGTCCCACTGCGACTGCTGCTGCAAGAACGGCAAAGGCGACAAGGAGGGGGAGAGCGGCACGTCGTGCAACGAGCTGTCCACCTCGAGCTGCGACAGCCAGTCGGAGGCCAGCTCCCCCCAGGAGACCGTCATCTGCGGCCCCGTCACCCGCCAGCCCAACATACAGACTCTGGACCGGCCGGCCAAGAAGGGGCCGGTGCAGCTCCTGCAGCAATCCGAGATCCGGAGGAAGAGTGACCTGCTCCGGACTCTCACCTCCGGCTCCCGTGAGTCCAACTCCAGCAAGAAAAAAGCGGTGAAGGAGAAGCTCTCCATTGAGGAGGAGCTAGAAAAATGTATCCAGGATTTCCTCAAAATCAAAATCCCAGACAGGTTTCCGGAAAGGAAACATCCCTGGCAATCAGAACTGCTGCGGAAGTACCACCTATAGGCTCAGGGTGGGGAAAGCACACGACCTTGTTAACATTAGGGCAAGATTCTAAATGATGTGAAAATAATTCCCAGTAATAATTATTTGTTAGCTCACCAAGAAAGAGCAAACCCATCTCGATAGTACTGCCTAATTTACCTATTTCACCTTAACATTTACAGTCCTAGGGGAACGATATTGTTCCAGTTGTGGAAGCACAATGACAAATGCTTTTATTTGTAAACTCCGAGTCTTACACAAGCTGAAAACCTTAAGGCACAACCATACCGACAACAAGGGATGCTCGTGCGGATGCTGCTGGCGCCGGTGGGAAGGAGGCCCCCCCCAGGCGGGGGCCGGGGTGTCTGTGGGCTGCATGCCTTCTGTGTTCTCCCCGTGGTGTGTCTGATGGGAGGGAAGTGCACAGCTCCGAAACAGGCTAGGCCGGAGAGTTGACCTGAAGCATGTGTATATATATATGTGCATATATATATATGTGTGTACATATCTCTCTGCATATATATATGTATATATATATCAATATATATTGCTTAAAGATTTTCTGGCTCTCTCCTTATAACTGCACTTTCTCAGAAAAGAGCATTTTTTAGCAGTCTGTGGATGTTCTGTTTGTTCTCCAGCTCTTTGCGGGTTGAACTGTAGAAATCCCATCTCGTTCTCTCTCCCGCTCCCCTTTTTTTTCCCCTTCTCTGAGACACTGTAAATCCCTTTCAGTGGAGACCAGGGAACAGCGTGTGGGTTTTAGTTGCTATCGGCAAAATACTCCATTTGTTTTTGACGACCCTGTTCCCTCTGTGTCCTCCCTGCACCTCTTGTTGTGTTTCTCAAGGCTCTCCGGTGCCAAAGGGTTAAGCACGTGATGATCCCAGTTGGAAAGCTGTAGGAATTCTTCCGGGGTGGAGTGCGGTGGTGTGGCTGCGCGGGTGAGGATGGCTGATTTCGGCAGGCTGGCCAGGCACCCCAGGAAGGAGGTGCCCATGATCCCTCCTGCAGATGTCTGTCTCACGTCGGTCCCACCCACAGCCGTTGGCAGGCTGTTGGTCAGCAAACGGTGCTGAGCGTCCCGTGTCATCGCCGCACGCCGGCCGGAGAGCCATGGGACAGGCTAGTCCTGGCATGGAACGCAGCGGGGGTCCCCCAGCCCCCAGGGGTGCAGCCGGCTGTCATTGCCGGGCAGTGCATGGGCACAGCAACAAGGACCAGAGAGCTCCCAGGAACTGGGTGTTGGCAAGCGGTCAGAGGCGTAGGGCCAGCAAAACCTGGAGGAGGTAAGCGTCGGAGGAGGGCTCGGCTCAGGGGTAAGCTCGGGCTGCTGGCGTGGGTGAGCCGGGGAGAATGACGGGGAAGGGGATTGCTCCAGCTGCATTGCTTTGGCCAACTGGGAACAAACCAGCTGGAGCTTTGAGATAAATTTTTAATTTTCTAAAGGCACATGAAGGAAATTTTGTATGTATGTATGTACACATATGTGCAAAAAATACGGGAAGCGATAGTGCTGGTAACTCAAACCCTTTGATTGTGACTTATTTAGTGTCCTGCTGGTTCCAGGGCTGCTTCCTCCTCTTCGTTTCGGAGACTGCCGTGGCGGATGATGCCAAGCGTGCCCAGGCTGTCTCTGCTGCTCCTCATGCAGCCCCAGCGAGGCGGTACCCTCCCGCTTGCAGGGCTCCCTTGCGCCCACGCACCCGGCTGTGACGTTTCCGCTTTGCCAGAAGATCCGTAAGGTCTGCAGGAGCCCACAGGCAGGTGTGTGCCCGTCGCTCTGCTGCCGACGTATGCAGGTGTTCATGGGTGAGGGCGCAAATTCTACCAGCAAAAAAAGGAAGCAATACTCATCCGGAGTGACCCGTAAGCGTGAGCTGGCTGTAGGGAGGGGGAAAGCCCTCCCAGCAATACTTCTCCTGGTCTTTGGAGAAGAGGGCTTGGATGCAGCAGCTTGGCATCACCTCTGCTGGGGTTTTACATGGGGAAGGGTGCTGTTCTTCGAGTGAACAGGCTGTGTTGGTAATGCGGAGTGGGGACTGTGAGGTTGTGGGTCTGACCTGGGAAATGCTGGGCTCAGCGACAAGACTCAGCACTCCTTGGGATCCAGCTCTAGACCAATTCAGGTTTTAAGGCACTGACTCACACCCGAGTTCAGGCACAGGAGTTGTGCTGTCCCCCACTTGGCTGCTCAAACGGCACGTTTTTTGCCTGAAAATCAGTGTTTTGCACAAGATCCACAGGTTTGGTTCCTCCTACCTATTTGTTTGTTAGTTTGTACCTTTTTTTCTTTACCTACTGGCCATTCCCTGCATCTTTCCCCCTGCTCCAGCACCAAGCAAACAGAACTGGGGAGCAACTAGGGCTCTCCCTCAGGATGTGCAGCTGAGTACGCAGTTTGGGGTGGATCACCCCTCTTCCTCCGCAGCAGGCTGCAGCTAAAACCTCGCCCTCTCCACCGCTCCAGATCGTTCCCTGTCCCGTTTCGCTAGTACGGCTCTTTGGGCTATAAAACACGGGTGAGGGAGTGGAGCAGCAGGCCTTGGCTGCGTGTGTGTGCGCGTTCTCAGACTGACAGTCGGGGTGCACAGGGTTGCGTGATGATTAATAACTGTAGAAAAATTAGACCAAATGAAATGCGCCCGAACGGGTTTGATTTATGTGGCCTTCACGTCCTCAGCTGTAGATGAAATGGTTATTACCTGCCAGTGCTACAGAAATACAGGTCTTCAACTTCAGTAATCACAGGCAGGCCAAACCTGCTATTTAGGATGGAGGGGGAGGAGGGCAGGTCCCAGGCGCGTGGGTGCACCCTCGTGTGTTCCCAATGCTCCCCTGCGTGACTGCAGGGATCCCGCTCTGGTCCAACTGCCAGTTGCTGCTGTTCACAGGGTGGTTTGGTGTAGGAGGGAGCTGGGGGCTGAGGTTTTTTGTGGTTAAGACAGACTGGCAGGCTCTAGGTGCGATGGGCTCTGTTGTAGAGGAGCCCCTGGGCAGTGGTGGGGAGCCCTCCACCCGTTCCCCGTGGGGATTCGCCTAAATACCAGGCGCTGCGCAACACCCGTTACTGCTGCTCAAATTCCCCGTCTCTCCCTCCTTCCCTCACTGCTGTTCTCTGGACCGATACCCCGCGGCGAGACCCGCACCCCACCAAAGAGCCATGCTTTGGGCACCTTCTTCTGCCGGTCAGGGGGCCACCGCCGGGCACAGGACCCTGCCAGTACGAGCCCCGTGCTGGGGAGGGGCGGAGGCTGGGGACAGCTTGGCTCCTGTCGCAGCCAGGCATGTCCCGCTGATCTCCACGGATGCCGTTCCCCTTCAGAAACACCGGTTTTCCCGCGGTTACGCGCCCAGACGCCTCGCGAGATGGGCTGAGCAGGACGCAACGCATCGGGGGCGACGACGAGAACACGTGAGTTTACGTGGACCCACGGGGACCACGTCGGGTT
>NW_010226363.1:75340-75915 GCF_000690775.1 Eurypyga helias
GCACCTCGGGGCACGTTTTGGGTTCTAGATCCTAGTTTTGTGAGCCTGTTCGCCAGTTTTATTTGCAAAGCCGTGGGCTGAAGGGGCAAACAAGGTTGATCTTTATGGGCAACAACCGTGATATAACCGAGAGCCCTTCAGCCGGATCTCGCGCTGCACTCCCAGCCCCAGAAAGGCGGGAGAAAACTTCCCACCCTGCCCTGAAGCCCCTTCCACCACTGCGAGTATGCACGCGGGCTTGACTTTGAGTACTTTATGCATAAGGCCCCATGTGTATCGTGGTACAGAATAATTGTCCAGTCTTCTGGATAGTTTATGCCCCAACGGGGTTTTGTAGATTAATAGTAAAAGAACAAAAAAAGCACTTTTAAATTATTTCTATTATAAAAAGACATCCTTTATTTTTCTTGGCATCAGTATCACCTAGCTAACAGATCCGTTTGTAAGTATGATACTACAGATTTTAAACTATAGCAATGGTCAAGCAAACAGGATTTGGAATTAAACAGACAAAACTTACCAACGTGAGGCAGGAGGACAGCAGGGCCCAACCGGTCCAGTGGGAATGGCTGGAG
>NW_010226363.1:75949-78562 GCF_000690775.1 Eurypyga helias
GTCCTCCCTGGCGTCCCTTCACCCTGTCTCCCTCCCCCCTGGCCCCTTCCCTGTGTTTGCGGGACGTGATCTGACCCGGGCGCTTTGGTTTCTACGGACATACCCGCGTTAGAGGAGTGACTGCTGCGAGTGCAATATTTTGCCAGCCCACACAGGATTTAGAGGGGGGGTTTGGTGATTTTTGTGATCTATTCGGGGCCTTGCTCGTGTTACATTTTCGGACCTCATACAGGCGCTCGGTGACTCTGCCGAGCCTGAGTCAGCCTGTTGCACACTGATGTAGATTAAGTGGCACCCACTGAATTACCTCTCTACTTTCCGACGTGGTTCACTTGTACATAAGTGTAATGTCAAATTGTTTACAGGTTATTTTGTGCGTAATTGTGGAAAAAAAAAAAAGAAGTTTTAACTACAAATTTAAAGGAATCAGTTTTACTGGAAGGTGTTTAAACAAAATGAATGTGCTTAATACAGTATAGGCATCATTGACTATGGTCCCACATGAATGCATGTATCTCCGTGTTGTCAGTCCCCACCAGTGAGGTTATTGGCAATATTCTGCAGTCTGTGAATAGCAAATACGCATAAACTACTGTGACTCTGACAATATAACTCGGTAACTGTTTCTACTGTGGTATGTAAAAAAAACCAAACCAACCATGTAGCTTTTAGCCTGCTGTATTTCCCTGGTATGAATCTCACCACGGAAGAGAAACACGTTGGAGAAAACCGAACAAGTCATAGCTGTGACCTGTGCGGGGTCGTTCCTGCCAGGAAGCTGTGGTCCAACAGCTAAAACCCGTTCCTAGAGGCTCGGAGGTTGCTGTTCCTGCCTGCTCCAGCATCGCTGCTGGTGGAAGGGATGACCTTTTGTTTGGGATGAGGATAAATGGAGAGCTGCTCCGTATCCATTCCCGGTGTGGGTTAGGTACGTGGTACCTAACCTACATACTGTAGGTATTCTGGTGAAAAAGTCCAGCTGTGGGTGTTGTGGCATTGGGTGGCTGAAAACTGCTGCTAATTTGTGTCTTGCCATTCACATAGCTCAGTGCATATACACTGTAAGAGCACAGACAAGAATAAATAAGTTGGTATCCTTCAACTGCCATATATATATATATTTATTTGTGCACACACACAAACGAATAGCTAGAGAGACCCATACACGCTTTCTCGCCCACTGCGATTTAGCACCAGTTCCCAGTGGGCTGGGGATTATTCTCCCTTGAAGGTGGTGGGTTTGGGGTGGGGTTTTATTTTCCTCATTTATTTCTGAGTTGGGCTGAAAATAATAGTTGGGTCATCGCAGGGCGAGATGCTTCTGTCCTCGCTGTCCTGGGCAGAGATTTTCTGATGCCGTGGTTTGACAGGGCTGTCACCAACAGCAATACTTGTGGAAAAGCCATCACTGCAGCAGGGGTTACTCTCGGACTATTTCCGAGAGTACCATGAAATACATTTATCTTCTGTCGTTTTAAAGACACCTTGATGAGGGACGGCTTCGTTACAGTGGCTGAGTCACAGATGGAGATAATGCAGTGCATGGCAGGAGGAGAACGATACCGGGAAAGGCAGGATACCTCTTCTGGACATGGAGAGTCAGCCAGCCGTGGCTTTTCTCGGGGCTGGTCCCCACACCATCCATCCCATGGAGGTCCCAGGGCGCACAGACGGTGCCAGCTGTGAAGGCTTTACCTTCTTCCAGTGGCTGCTGGAAAGGTGAGAGGAAGGCTGCCGGGGGTGGAAGGAAGCTGCCCATGCCCCGCAGCGGCATTCTTGGAATGACAGACTCGTAATTTGGGTTTCTTGTCATTGCTCCTTCCCTTCTGCACGGCTGCCTGGGGGTGACGGGGCTTGGTACTGCTGTCACCGCTGCTCCGGGTGGCCTGGCTCTCATCATCCTTCCAGCCACGCTCACACACCGACACCATTCCAATCGGGAAGCATTGCGGTAGGCACGCTGGGTCTGCAGGAGCCAGAGAACCAGGCAATTGCTCGCTCGTGGGGCTGAGCATCCCGGGATGACTTTTATTATTACTTAGGCTGTGGTACTTGGCTCTTCCTTAGAGGAAGCCCTTTCCGATGGCCCCTTCCTGGGAGAAGGCGAAGGATCCTGTCTTTGCAGAGCTCCCCCCATATGGCGCTTCAGCAGAGCAGGCATTTGGATGTTACAGTGTCTGCACAAGCATATGGAAAGCCAAGCATTTCTGGAAGTTACGTCCCCTCAGATGGTGAGGCGGATGCTCACCGCGCGGTACGCGCAGCCTGCTGCACCCCGGCCGGCTCCGGGGGGACCACAAGCCAGATGATGATGCCGTTCCCGCTGGAAGGACCAGGAGCTGGATGACCATGCCATTCCCACCCCAGCAGGGGACTCTGCAGAGGATGTCTGCTTTCTGCCTAGGTGCCAGCATGCCAACATCAGCAGAGCCTGCGGCGGGACCCTGCCGTCCCCGAACTGCCACGGGAGCTCTCGCCATTCTCCCCAGTCAACGACCCCTTGCCTGGAGCTGGGGAGGAAGAGCAGGGATGAAATGAAGAGGCAGTGCGGCCGCGGTGGCCTGTGCCCCTCTTACCTGTCCACCTTCTCTCGGTGGCCGCTGGAACCCGGAC
>NW_010226363.1:78623-79222 GCF_000690775.1 Eurypyga helias
GGGGCAGCGGGGAGGTGGAGGTGAGCGCAGCCGGCGGCACACAAACGAAACGAGTAGCGGTGTTCTGTGAGGAATGACACGGCTCGCTTCTCCCCGTTCTGTATCCCGGTGGCGCGGATCTGAACCGTTCCGGGTGTTCGGAGCCAGTGAGGTGAACCAGCCGCTGCCGGCCGCCGGGCTCCGCAGGTCAGTCTGTGGAGCCGCTGCACTTCGGGCATCTTTGGGACCAAGGGGTTGTGACTTTGCTGACCTTTTTTGATTTTTTTAGATGACAGTCTGGGAGAAACTAAACACTGAACTTTCTTTTTTTTAGTGTCAAACCGTAAAGATCATTTTGTCTCACCTGAAATGAAAGAGTTTCACTTCAAACAAAAAAAGAAATGAATAATGATTCATTAGACCCGTTTTTGCTCTGGTTTTGTTCAAATTAGGTCAGTTTTGAACGGAAAAATGAGAACTCCTGCGGACAAAGGTTGAAATCCCTCACATTTAGAATGGCAGCGTGTGCATTTGTGCACCTTTCAGCGTGTCCCCCTTCCACATTGTTTTTTCCCTCCAGGCCTGTTTCTCAGGCTCGCTGGGCGTTCCTGCATCATCTC
>NW_010226363.1:79243-87562 GCF_000690775.1 Eurypyga helias
GACAACCTGTCTCCCCCCATCCTTTCCCAACTCTCACCCTGTGGCAGTGACCGTGGCAGGCAGTGGGTGGGCTGGCTGTGATCCCCGCCAGCACTGCCACTGCTCACAACCTTCAGCACCCGTGCCTGAGACACCCCTGCTCCTTCTGACAGCTACCTGCCTTCGTAACGCAGCCTGGCTTTTTCCAACAGCACATTTTGCCAAAAAGACTTGATGCAGCTCTACCTGCTCGCATATGTGGGTTTAAGGTGTGCTCTGGGGGATGCACATACCTGTGGCACAGAGACGGCATCTCACCTGAGTCCCCTGAGGACCAGCATCCACATTTGTCCCAGCAAAAACATCCTTTCAGACCTCCTGAGCTTTTGGGAGGTGCAGTTAGGTGAACGATTCCCATTGCCTGGGCAAGCAAACAGAGACAAAATGAAAGAAATCAGTTTGAGATCAAAATTTGCTATAAAAAGGATTTGCTGTCCTTCAGTGGCTCGAGGGACCGTGGGCAGAGCGGTACCGCTGCGCCTCCTCTTGCGCTTCTTTCCTCTTTGTTTAATTACGGTAACGCTTTGGGATGTCTTCGGTAACGCTGGGGGTAGTCCCTGGGCAGCTGCGTGCGACGAACATGCCTCGTCACAGAGGTGTCACAACTGCAGGGCGTCGGGTACGAGGCGTGAGCACAGTCCTCGCTGAGAGTGCCAATTAGCAAGGCCCTTTAATAACGAAGCCTAAGAAAAGCTGGACGGGATATATTCTTCCCTCACGCCCTTTCCTGTGGAGAGAAAAAACCCAGCTCGTTGTTCTTCACTGGGTGCTGAGGTGCAGACAAATTCCAGCGGTCGGGAGGAAGAAGCAATGCTCAGAGGTGCTGGTCCATGTCACAGCCCAGGCTCTGGCTCCTGCTGCCCCGCTTCACCTGTCTGGGGTTTGGGCTCACTCTCCACCTCCCTCAATCCTTCCAGTCTGCAAAGGAGAACACATCGCAGCTCCTGCGACCGCCGGCGTGGTGCAGGGTCCTCTCCCGGCCGGTCACAGCTCTGCCCTGCATAGGGGCTCCGCTCCACAGCGTCCCACGCGCTTTCTGGGGCAGGAAGCTGGAGTTTGCTCCTCCTAGCACATCGGAGCACTCTCTTCTCTTCTTTTCACGTCAGGGCAGGTGTGAAAGCACAACGGATGTACAGTTAGCATACCTCTATGATAATTAGTGAGGATTTAATTACCTTCCCCACGCTGCACTCTCTGGCGTGCATGGCACGTAGATGCGATTCCCTCTGACGCCAGGTGATTTCAGAAAATAACTTTAATCTGCCTTACACCTACATAATTCAAGGAGCTTGCATATGGAAATGCACATATCCACAGGTAGATTCCTGTGTCTCCCTGAGGGAGTTCCAGGCCTGCAGCCTGTGATCAGAGCGGGCACCCCCCGGCCAGTGCTGCTGTGGGAAGAGCATCTTTGCTTGTCAGGGGGGAGGACACCGCCCCCCAGATGTAACCCCCAACCCCTGAGGTGACAAGCTGTCCCAGCACTTAATATAGGGAGGAGGAGGAGGGGTGGGGTGGGAAGGCTGCAGGGTGGTGCCCGTGTCACCCCTTCTGCTCGCTCACCTTGGCGAGTCCCGCAGAACACGGGGTGCAGGCAGGGCGAGGCGTGACCCTGCAGGCGCCCCATGGGCTTGACCGGTGTGCCCCAAAACCAGAGCAAACGGGGAGCTCGGCAGCTTCCTTGGTGGTCTCCAGAAGGAAAATCCCTTCCGCTGTCAGGCAGGACTCGGGTGGGACTGCAGCGTTTGGGGCGCAGACCCCAGCACCGAGGGCAGAAATGAACCTACTGCAGGGAACTGGGACAAGGAGATTGTCTCATGCGAGAGCGGCGGATACTCACTTCTTGCTCCACTCTTCTCTCCCGCTGCAGAGTGCGAGGAGCTGGCCCTGCCCCGTCCCCCGCGGGCAGCGACCACCCCTCGGGCTCCTGCTGCCGAAAAGTCTCTGTAAATACAGCAGGTTAAAAACTGCAGCGAACAGCGGATCTGTATTTAATGCAGATGTTTCCCATGTTTTGTAGTATTGTTTTATTGATAAATAAAAATCAACCAAAGACAAAAAAAGACATTTGGCATTTTGTGAGTGACCCGGCCCAAGCCCCTCGCGTGCAGGCGCCTACAGAAAGGTGGTGGTACCTGTCCCACGGGGAGCTGCACCGCTCTGCCTCTCACCCCCCACGCCACACTCTCCCAGAGAACTTTTGGGGGGGTGACCAAGGAGACCCCATCCTTGGCTGTTGGTTACACCGCGGTTAATCCCCACGGCATCACTCACAGTGCTGGAGTCAGGGCTGGGGAGCAGCGCCCTCAGACAGTTTAGATTGAAATTTGGGGGGACAGTCTTTTCAAAGCTCTTCGTTGCACATACGCTATTGAGCAGCTGAAAACATACCTGTTACCTGGCCAGCCACAAGCCCCTGGAATAACGACAGACTTCTGCATCAGCACCACACAGATGTCTCATGCTTGGCCCCGTGTTTCCTCCCTGGTCCCTCTTCCAGCATAAGGAGCTGCCGGAGGGAGGAGGCTCCTTGTCCAGGCAGGGCACCGAGATGTTCCCTCTTCGTTCTGACAGCACACCATCTCTGCTGTGATCGGTCTGTATCCCACACCTAGGTTGAAAACATGACACAGAAGTTGAATTTCAAGACAAATGAGAGTTTTGTGTCACATAAGAAATACAAAAAACTAAAGAAATTAAAGAATCAAAAGCCAAGATTAGAAATGTAAATCTGAACAAAAGCACCTCTAAATTTGGGGAGGTGTAGGGAGTAGGTTGAAGGATACTGGTTACAACCAACCCAGTCTCTACACCTCAAAGCCACCTCAGACTCATGGCCAAAGCGGCTGACGAAGCTGGGGTGCAGCACCGCCTTGAGCCCACGGGCTGAGGGCACCTTGCCCTGGCTGGGGGTGTCCCCATCCCCCCCCAGCGCGGGCGCACCATTGGGTTGACCTGTGGATGCCCGAGCGCTGCTTGTTTCTGACCGGTCAGCCCAGCACCCCTGCACACATCATTGAATTTTAAATATTAACGGCAGGATACCTCTTGCAGGGAAGCGCGGCGGGATGGATTGATTCGGGGCTGAAAGGTAAGAACCATTCCTAAAATACAAATCTTCTCTTAACCACTGGCGCCAAATCTCACTTCTTGGCCACTCTGTCCTTTATTTTCATGCCTAGATGTCCATACACATAAGGCATTACTGGAAAACCCAGAATATCTGGTAGATTTTAGGCATCAGTGTAATACTACATGCTTCACACTCCCATGCCTCGTTTACTGCAACAGTACAAGAGGGAAAGACTCCATCAGCTTAGCAGAATCTTAACAGAGGAAAATAATACCTGGGATTTGAAATTCAGTCCCTCGAAATTAGGAGAGGGAGGGCCTCAGTGTAATTTTAATCAAGCCCTTTCCCAACCCTGAGGAAGAACTCTGCCTGTATTAAAACCAACACACCCTCCTGCTGTCGCCTGGTCTCCGAGAGTCATGTTTGTAGGGCTGAGGGAATGACAAAGCAGCAGCTCAGATGTTCGTGGAGGTGGGTGCGAAACCGCAGGGGAAATTCATCTGCCGTGAGCGGGAGGCTGGACCAGGTGACCTCCGGAGGCATCTTCCAACCTGGCTTGTGGCGTTGGAGGTGGAGAGCTTGCCAGAGGAAAGGCAGAGTCACCCAGGGAGAGGATTACAAGACGGGGAGCAAACCAGAAGCAAAAATAATGAAAGGTGGGAGATGAGAGCGGCTCTTCAGCCGGAAGAGCCAGTGACAGGGCTACGGAAGCATCATGGAACTGCCTGGCACAGTTTAACCCTGGAATCCATGCATTATTTGCTCCACATTGTCTAACAGCAAAGCCACGGTCCTCCAAAGGGAAGGACAAAACCCATTTAGCCGCAGCCAAGAGGGCAGTTCATCTGCGAGCCGACTGATCCCCGGCTTTGGTAAACTGCTCTTGCGAGGGTGACTCCGGGAGACCCTTGGAGCATTGTGTCCAACGTGCATTTTCTTCTCGGCAGGAGAAGAAGCACTCAGAGTAGAAACAGTAATTCCCACATGCGTCTGCTGGCGAATGCTGTTTGGAGCAACCAGTGAGCCCAACACAGCCCCTTCCGCAGCCCAGGGCAGCGGGAAGCCTTTGCACACCCCTGTGCGCTCCGGATGGAAGGCAAAGCCACCACAGAGTCACAGTAAATAGGGTTCTTTTCTTTTAAAGTATGATTTTATCTGCAGGGAAGTGCTGGCACAGCGCACCTCGTCTCCTTTGCCCCATACAGCCAATGAGCACTGATCCCTCCGTGATCTCCGGATTTATTTCTTAAACGCTCCCCAGGGCACTCAGGGAATAGCACCGCACGCGTCCCTCTGGAACCGGTTGTCCCAGGTAACGCCCTGCTGAGCACAACCGGCACTGGGTGAGCATGTCAGCGCTGTCTCTGGAGAGTCACAGCTCAAAACAGTGCGCATCTGTCCTTGGGGAGCCCTCCAGGACTCAGGTCCCCTCCAGCTTTGGAAGCGCTGTGCTGGGCACCCTGAGCAGGGATCTGCTTGATCCAAATGACTCGCCTAAAGCCAAGAGGGGAACCGGCGGCAGAAACAGAAATAGAAGCGCAGGCCACCCAAGACTTCCTGCACTGTTTTCCCCAAATCCCATCCTTCCTTCCCCATCAGCGTGCCGACCAGCCCCGAGACGCGCAGCGTGCCGGTAGCAGCGATGGAGCGAGGGGAGGGGAGGTGCCTGCGGGGGGGGATCCCTCCAGACATCGGACTGACCATCGTCCTTGGCCCTTTTCTATTGCTAGAGGGGGCACAACACACCAGCCAGCACTGTTACCTCCAGCTCAGCTCAGGGCTTCCTCCAAACACAAACATCGGTTTTGCTTCTCCCTCCCAACCATTGCATCAAACCGCACCCCCTGCCCTGCAAACCCCAGCACGGGCAGCTGCACTGCTAAGCGGTTGGCGACATGACCATAAAAACCCGCTCCCACGCTCGCTTAAATCCAGGAGACGTCCACTAAGCCTGCTGGGAAGGGGAGCCGCGCGCACGTCCCCGGCTGGGAGCGCTCTGCAGCGGGCTCGTTGGTGCGATAGTGAGTCACGAAGCAGGACTGCGACGACAAAAATATCACTAATGGCTGACAAATTATCCCAAAATTCTCCGGATTTTTCAAGCACAGCAAGCAAACAAAACCTGAAGAAATTTAAGCTGCATGTAAATTAGCTGCTTCCCAGAAAAAAGCTGCAGAAAAATGGTTTCATCAGAGACTTGTTAAAAATCACTTAAAATATTAATACTATAAACATCCTCTCTGTGGCATAAATTCTACGTCTTTCCAGATGTACTTTTATTATTATGCCCATTTTATGGGAGGGGAAAGTGAGGTGCAGCTATTAGGATTATTTTGCCCCAGAGATCCCAGCAAATGCTAGCCAGGAGGTGCCGAAACCACCCCACATCACGGAATTCCCAGTGAGGTGTGGCTGTGCTGCGCCAGGCTGCCAGAAGCAAAACACCCCCCATTCCAACATCTAGGGCTGACGAGACTGGGAAGCCAATACCTGTGATTCCTGAAACAGAGCTGGGTGAGCAGACAGAATGTGGGAAAAGGCCCCGCGTGGGATTTAACCCTGGGCATTTACAGAGGTCTTTGAGCTCGACACAGTAGGGGACTGTCACAAATTATTTAGCACGTTTCAGTGTAGATGTATGTCAGCATGTGGATCTGCTGAGCTGCTGAAACGTAACGCACCGGGGTACTTCTCCATTTTCTGTCGTTCTAGACCTCGTCCATACCCCTGAAACCCTGGAGGTCAGAGCACCGGCTGTCGACAGCTTTCAGCTTGTAAGATATTCATACCATCAGAGAATTCTGGAAGGGTTTGGGTGGGAAGGGACCTCAAAGCCCCCACAGTCCAACCCCCTGCCATGGGCAGGGACACCTTCCATAGCCCAGGTTGCTCCAAGCCTCATCCAGCCTGGCCTTGGACACTTCCAGGGATGGGGGCTCTGGGAACCTGTCCCAGTGCTCCCCACCCTCTGCGGGAAGAATTCCTTCCTGATGTCCCATCTCAATCTCCCTCTTTTTATTTAAACCCGTTACCCCTTGTCCTGTCAGTCCCTGCCCTTGGAAAAGGTCCCCCCCAGCTTTCTTGTAGCCCCTCCAGGCACTGGGAGGGAGTCTCAGTTCTCCCCAGAGCCTTCTCTTTTCCAGGAAAGAAGGACCCAAGAGGTCCGAGATCTCCCAGGGAGAAGGACTGAGCTGAACACAGGCTTCTCCAGCAGGGTGGGAAGGGAAGGGAGCTGGGGGGTGGGAGCCTGCGTCCCCCCCTGAGCTGTGCTCTGCCACCTCCCCTCACTGCAGCAGGAGAGACCGGGAGGGTTGGCTGAGGGACTAACCAAACACTGTCACCCCTCTGCACGGAACCGCAGTTATTTCAGTCCATCTGACCCGAACACCACTCGTAACTTTGCTCCCCCCCGTTCCCTCTCTGCGAGTCCATATAAAATGAAGCTACACCGGCCAGAGACGGGCAGTAACGGGAAAGGGCTCCGTGTGTGCAACGGATGCAGGCGCTGGCGGCCGCAGCCACGACCTCGGCTCTCCCTCACCGAGAAATCCACCGCTTCCTTCGGTTTCGTTTAGTCCCCGACGTTAACCCTGAGTCGAGCAAGCAACCTGCTACAGCACAGTCCCTTTCCAGGACGTCTGCCAGGGTGCAGGCGCCCGCAGGCACATCGGGTTCGGAATTTCTGCTTCCCCGATGATCGTGTTATTGAAGCTGTTATTAAGCTACTCTAATTATTTTTTAAAATCCAATAAAGACCTCTAATATGTGTAATTTTAACGTAATGTGTTGGGAATAGAATGCAGTTCAGTGATATTACCAGAGCTAAAATAAATGGTGCTACTCATGGAGCTGCGAGCTTTTATTTTCCCCATTAGCCTGAAAGAAGTGGTCTTGATCTATCCATAATTATTCATTAGGACCATTACATCTGACCCCCTTCTTTCCTTTGACGTAAGATGCTCTGTGTCTCACGGTGGGCGCTAGGAACAACGCGGGATTTCACCGATGTGGTGATCTTGCTGGCAAAGTAGGCGTAAAGGGAGCCCAGGCAACCCGCGCTGCGTGGCTGGGACAACCGCGCGCCACGGGAGAGGGAAACGTCTTTTTTCCCATTGCCGCCAGACCTCCCCCTGGCCTTCTGCATTAATGAATTAATCCAACCTAACCCTGCGAGGGCTGAAGAGAGCGCGGCCTGAAATAGCCCGGCTTTAGGCAAAGGGGTAACGAACAGAGAGGCGGCGGGTGAGGCTGCGGCTGGGCAGCGGGAACAGCACAAGCGCTCACGCGGTCAGGATGCTGGGATGCTAACGGCGCGGTTAGACCGTGACGTACGGCCTGGGACGCCTGACAGCGAAGGTCAGCACCCGTGCAGGCAGCAATAGAGGGATTAAAAATATGTCTCCACTCTAATGATCCCTCAATTAACAGCAGCATTAGCCGGGATGTGTCCGCCCATCCTTTTAACCCAGGCTGGCCGGGAGTGCCTCGCTCAGGCTCGCGGGAAGGAGGCTGCCGGGGCTCCTGTGCCCTGCGGGTACCCAACTGGGTGCCAGCGCGTACCAACCACCAGCCGTCTTCAGCCTCAGCGCCGGGACGCTCTGGCTCAAGTGGCAAAGGAGCAGCCCCTGGTGCCACGTCACCTCCAGAGCAAAATAAATTCATTCCCATAACAGAGACCTGTCTGCGTCACCTGAGCGCCAGCAGCTCTTGCAGGGGAGACGTGGTACCCTTCTGCCATCGCTTTGGGTACTTCAACCTCACCCGGCACGTCCCGCAACCCCTGCGAGCTTAGCCCCGAGTTGTCACTCTACAGAGGCGTAGGAAGAAATCAAAACAAAACCAAACAAATAACCCCAAAACAACAATAAAGAAATGAATCACAAAACCGACAGCCCTCTCTTCTTTCCTGGTAAAAGCGTTATTTAAGGGAGAAGCTGTCCTTGACGACAGCGGCAACAGGATTTAGACCCCTAAAACGCAGAATTCCGGATACCTTCAGCCATACCCTCTGCCCCAACGTCTCCACTTTCCCCTGCAGCTCTGTGTCTGGCTTAGGACTGTTGTTCTCCCCTGAATTATCACACACAGCTACTGCCGCGGTGGCCACTGCATCACAATTTGGCTCTTTAAGCTGTCCACAAATCTCAGATATTGCTCTAATCACCTCCAGAAATCATTCCAGCCTGCACCAGCCTCCTCATGCATTC
>NW_010226363.1:87574-94443 GCF_000690775.1 Eurypyga helias
AAAAGACAGAAGATTTCCCCTCACAATTTCATGTATTTTTAATCCCTCACATCTTCGAGCTGTATCCGAAACCTCCCTTTACGTCTAGGGCAAGCCGCTCCGAGCAGAGACATTCCGCCACGGCGCTGCGGTGTTCGTACTTATCTCTAACTCACAAGCATGTTTATTTTTCCAGCACTACGGATGAGAAATAAATTCCGCTAACAATGCAGAACTAAAACCTGGCAGTTTAATTGCCGTTGTACAATGTGCCTCCCCAGCAAACAAAACGTGAGCAAGAACGTTTCCTCCTCCTCTCCCCCGGTGCAGCAGCCAATTGTCACTGCGGCTGCGTTCCCAGTACCACAGAGACCTGGTGTGCGGCGGAATGACAGGTTGTCATCTGCCTTAAACCTCCAGTGGTGCCTTCAGCCCCATCTGTAGCCTCCTCACCTCTCCTGCTGATGTCCTCTGGGTGACGGGACAGCCAGAGCATCCTGGACACGGGCTATGCCGCCCCGGCCACCTCTTGGGAAGGCGCTGCAGGCTCCTTGCTCCGGCGTGGGCAGGCAGAAGCCGGATCGGTACCAGGTACCAAAGACCAAGATGCACTTCGGGTTCCTGACTTCAACCTACACATAAACAAAAACAAAAAAAAAGGGAGTGCCATCGGGATGGAACCACCAGCCTTGAAGACTTCCTATCTGCAGTCCCCATAAAGTTAACAAAGTACTAAGTGTCCCATCAGAACCTGGATGCTGAACCCAGGCCTACACATAAACAAAACCAAAAAAAAAGGGAGTGCAATCGGGATGGAACCACCAGCCTTCAAGATTTCCTATCTGCAGTCCCCGTAAAGTTAACAAAGTACTAAGTGTCACATCAGAACCTGGATGCTGAACCCAGCTTCAGTAAATCTGCTTCTTCGGGTCGTCTCTTTGTCAAATATGACATCATTTTGTAACATCCCCTGTAGTGAAACACCGAGCTGCTATGGGCTGTGGGGCAGCAAGTTACGGGCTCTGCCCCACACCGAGTCTCCAGCGCTTCCAGCCAGAGCTCAAATCAAGGGCATGGGAGCGGGGGAGCAGCCAAACACCTTTGTAATTCCTTCCAACCACTAATCTATGCCCTGAAACAGGAAAACGGATATTCCCTGTAGACCTACCCGCGAGGAATACAAATGTTATTCTCCTTTTTATAAATGCCCTCATACTGTATTTAAGCTCTTCCTGAAAGGACAGAACAGGTGAGCTCTGTTTGCCAGCGATCACTTCTCCAGGCAGACCAAATTCTCATCCTGCAGCTGTATTTTAGCACCGTTACAACTAATCACCTCCTCCAGGTTAAGCCTGCAAAGGCATCCCAAGTCATGTATTTAAATGATAGCAAAAAAATTCCCCTAACTCCTTAAAGTTAATGATCTTCATTTTCATTTTCCACATATTTCTCTCCTTATAATAGCCATGTGCTAAATCTTCATGAGATTTTTATAGTTTCACTGAAAGAATATTTGCATAATTATTAGTGCATAATCTACTTTAATGGTCCCACTGATTTTACTGTTATAGCTAAATGTATGTGGTGTCAAATTTAAGCACATAAAGTTCTGGACAATTCTCGGGCAAACCCTGTGTCTGCTGGAAGGAAGCATGCCCACACCTCACTTCCAAGGGAAGAAGGTGCCCAGGCAGGAGCCCCGCTCGCTTGGCGTGTCGGTGCCGCAGGAGCTGGACCCTGCAGGATGGGGCACCGAGCTGCAGGACCAGGGCTCACCCTCCCCGCAGGAGCAGCAAGAAGGAATCCACGGATATGGTCAAAATTTGGAGAGCCATCTGCCTTGCTGTGGCGTGAGGCGTGTCGGCGGGTGTTGCATTCCGCTGGAGGCAATCCCTGCAAATCCCTGTATCAGGCGATGCTTAGCGCTTGGATTTGAGGATTTAGGGGCAGGAGCCAACGTAAAATTGCAGGCTCAGAGCTTTGCGTGGGTTTTACGCCAGCTGAATAGGTCTGGCCTCCTGCTCTCCCGTTTTGGAATCTTCCCCCGTGGGCCTGACGTAAAAAATGTATTAAAAGGATCTCCTAAAACGAGAGGAGTGAGGTGTGTGGATGCTGCGAGGACAGCAGCTATATAAGGAGGCAGCAGAGGGTTTGTGAGGGAAAGCATCAAGCTTCTGCTGTTTTCCAACCAGACCATACTCGCTCTATAAAATGACGTTTCTATAATTGTTTTTTAGACTGCTCTAACAGATACTGATAAATGCTCTTCCCCTTAGGGCTTGGCAAGGAGGGGGGTGATGGATACTGTCTTCAGAAGTAGAAGTGTTCCGTGCAGCATCTGCCAGTGTGACGGATCCCAGAAACAGCGGTCGAAAGCGAACCTGCAATGAACTTCATTAAAAATATGTAATATTCTTAAAGAGCAATTTAGGTTGAAATCATACCTCTTTGTGAAAGCCAGAGTGGAGACCTTTTGACTTGCAAGATCTGTGAAATAAATAAGAAAAGCAAAGCATCCCCAAAAAACAGAGGTGACTGTGTGGTCTGAGTACAGTTTTGGGGCAAAACACTTTTTCTGCATTGTTTTTGAGTGTGTACTTATTCATTAATAATATTTACTAAAAATACTAACATGGTGGAATCAACACTCTCCAGGCCTCAGCCCAGAGGCTGGGAATGCCTCTTCTCTCCCGGATCCGAGCTCAAGCCTGAAATTAAGCTCTTAATGCCTTATTAACAGCAGAGGGTTTTGAGTGTAAAGGGATCTGTTCTTTAACTGCTATATTAAATTACCCTTCCGTACGTATTTTTGGATGGAAGTTAAATATTTCCGCATAGCTCTAGACAGCCAAAGGCAATCAAGCGGGATTAGCCAAACATTTTTTCCTCTGCTGATGAGAACTCGGGAACCCGACGGAGCCAGCGCTCAGCGCTGGGGGTGCAGCCCAGCACTGAGCCCCGCTCTCTGCCCGCTCCCGGCCCTGCTTTGCTTTCACCTCAGTTTGCCACTGAAATCTGGTGGGCACGTCTTCTCGGCTGAAGCCCTAAAGAGCACGCGTGTCTTGTTGTGCCGCCGGTGCCGCTCTGGGGATCGCAGCGGAGCCACCACGCACTGTTCCAGATCTGTCCCGCGCAGGTAAATAACACCAGTCGTTATCCTTCCAGCTACATGAAAACAACCACACTAGAAGCTTGTGATTTTTGTTTGTTTGGGTTTTTTTTAAGCATAATGGCAGAATAACGTGATTAAATTTTGCTGTTGTATCCCCAAATTGTGCATCCTGTGATCCTCAAGTTTTTTCAACAGTTCTGCCAGTGCTGTGTTTCTGCAACGGTGGATGAACAACCCCGTAGTCCAAGGCTATTCCATTGACTGCTCCTGGCAACCTTGCATGCCGTGACAGCTCCTGCTGCTCCAGTGATTTGTCACTTGGACCTGAAGACGCAACCCTTCTGTCTGACACAGGCTCGTATTTTACGTACAACTAACCCACTAACACTTCACGCCCCCCAGATAAACATATAAAGATCCCGTAGGAATCTGATGCTTCATTTTATCTCATCTGCAGGGGGTCAATAAAGTGCCTCATCAAACATTTTGGGTACCAAACAGTGCTCAGTGCACCCGAGTGGGGCAAGAGTTTCTTCCTCCAGTATTCCCTTCCCACCCTGGCATCCGGCTGGGATTGGGGCATCCTCCTTGGGACTTCAACCAACGTTTAAGCATGGGAGAGAAGAACACTCCTCCCCCAAAAGGGAGCCTGGCCTGCAGCTGAGGACCTTGGCTGCCGTGTCCATCCTGAACTGCCTCCAAGGGCTCCATCTCCCTGTGGGACAACCAGGCCCAAAGCAAACAGGATAGTGCATGCTTTGGGGTTTGAGAGTGTTCGTGGAAACCAGCACTGCCACACGTGTGTGGAAAATTTAGCCTTTTTGTCTCTTTGATAGACAAATGAACAGCATCCTCCTTTGTAAATGATGCAGCTGTAGGAAATTAGGAAATAACTTCTGGATAAATAGATTTATTGGTGCAATTTGGCTTCAGGGGGCTAGAATGGTGTGTTTGTGAAATATTTATAGAGTTTTTCCTTTGCAGTGATGGAACGAGAACTGGTTAAACAATGCGTGGGTCTTCATTAGTGCTATTTCACATGCAGGTTTGTTTTCTGTCTTGTCCCTTCATTAAGTTGGTCCTCATGATAAATTGCCCCAGATCATTAATTAATAATTACCTCCGCTGCGTAAAATCAGATTCCTCGAGTTAGCACTACTGGCTATGAATTTAAGATTATGCATAAACCTGTATGCATTTCTCTGCTCCATATTTAAGTCATTCCGCTATTCATCCAAAACCTCATCAGAACAGATAATAAACCACTTCATGAACAGATGTGCCACTTATTCATCTAGTTCTATAATGATAATGAAGAAAATCTAATCTGGAGTGTCTATGGAAGATGATCTAAAAGACAGATTGGTATGAATAATAAAGACACTACGCAAGAATTTAAAAACCGACATGAAAAGGCGATCATTAACTACCCTACAATGCTGCCTTTGATAGCGTCCAATAATGTATAAAAACAAGCACCTCCTGGGTGTTGGACTCCACAAGGAGCTACCGCGTCTGCAGATGTAAATGCCCTAAATTGCCTCTACTTTAAAGAAGTATAAAAGATAATTTCTCTTACAGCTGGAAGCAACATCTGACATTGCAAAATGCTGAAAACACGCTGAAGAGAGATTGGAGGCTTCAGACACATTCAAGGTGAGCAGGATGGCATGCATCGCGGAATATTTACCTAAAAAATAGAAGAAAATGCGGAGACAAGTGGAATTTTGTGAGGCCAACTTGCTCTGAAGAGCTATTTACCTCCCGTTAGCTAGATAGATGTTTATCTGTTTTCCTCATATATGATGCTATTGATTCCTGTCAATTAAAAAAAATTGGGAAAGCGATGGAGATGCTCTTTGTAGGGGAATATTTGCAAAGCCTTTACTGGAGCTGCATAGCTACGTGGTTGCTGTTACCAGTCAAGACGACAGTTCAAAACCCCCCAAAGCGTCCTTGAAGACAAAAGCCATCGCCTTGGCCGTTGATGGGATGTCCCAGACTGACAGCCGTCGTCTATTGACTCCTGGAGCAAGAAAAGCACAAACTCTGCAGCACCAGCTCTGCAAGTGATGCACTAGAAACTCTGAAAAGACAGAGCGTGCTTGGAGGAGGGGCCATGGAACAGGACATCACCGCGATGTCTGCCAAGTGGCCCTCACGCACAAGTTTACTCTGGCCCCAGGTTAAACACATGCCATTCATCACGAGCACGTCAACCAGACCAGTGGGAAATGTCACCCCGTGCATCCGCGGAAGACAAATGAGACCTGAGGCAGAGGCAGACTGCGGGGCACAGCAGCTCACGGCCACCGGTACAGTCATTAGCAAAGCTGGGATGGAAAAATGAGTCCCGGAGTGGGGCTGTGCTGTTCTCTGTCAGCTGGAGGGACGTCAGTGAAACCATTCCCGATGACTCGGATGCAGAAGCAGCATTTAGGCGTGTGGATACGCTCAAGAAGCATCGAGCTTCAGAAGTGCTTCCTGATTAGTGTATCGTTTAAAGCTTGACCCCTCCCCAGCCCAGAGCACTTGTCCCAGGGAGGACCAGGGCTATCAGGAGAGGGACCTTGCGTCGCCAGCCCATCCCCGTCCCCTCGGCACACAGAGCAGGGCAGCATCCCCTGCACGTCCCCTTGGCACACAGAGCAGGGGGGCATCCCCCACACCGCTCCCAGCCAGCAGGCTGGGGACCAAGCCCAGGGAAACCAACCCCCGGGCCCATCCTAACCACGTCTCTCCAGAGTGGGCAGCCACAGGGCTGATGGAGAAGGCATTTCCAGCTGCCTCATCCCACAGGATGAGGAGGAGGATGAGCTGGGCTGTGCCGGTTGGTGCTCCCCCTCTGCTCTGCCTCCCTGGGACCGGCTCGCGCCCATTGCTTTGCCTCTCAGAGTGGAATCTCACTAGTGCAGGAAGACCGAAAAGGACCTTGGCATGGAGAGATATTCATATCTGGACAAGCGCTACGCTGAATTACTGTGCGAGCCTGTCCTTCCCTGAGGGCCCCAATGTCTGCGTGTGCCCTGGTGCTGCGCCCCCACACGTCCTTCCCTGACAGAACCAGAGTTATTCCCTCTAGAAAATGACCCTGAAGGGAAACAGCCCCATAACAATAAATCTCTTCTTAACAGTTTGTCAACAAAGAAGTGCTGGTTTTAGCACCAAAAATATTGCCAGGCTCTTTCAGCATCTGTCACAACAGCAGCAGCTGACACCGCCACAAATTCTGGGTTAAGGAGATGGGAAATAAAATGGGTTTGAGGGCGATGTGGAAAGTAGGTGTCTTTTATGTCAGGTCCTTGAATCTGAACCAACAGGAACACGTGCAGGGAAGGATCCAGCCATGGGTCTGAGTTCACTGTGGAGCTGAGCTCTGTGGCTGCAGTAACTGGTGTCTGCTAAAGCAGAGTTTCTTCACTCTTTGTTGCTTCCTTACCAAATTTTGGGTGCAATCCTGGTTTGTGACTTTTCCTTCGTTTTTCCTATTGATTTGGATGACACTAGGGTTTGCTCTAACTCACTGAGCTCTTGTCTCAGGGGACACGTTTCCGATTCAGCGTGTCTCCCCTGCTCTAGCTATTTACTCAAACAGAGGACACACAGCCATACCTGGGGGGGCAGCTCAGACTCAGCACGGAGGAGCACAAATATACCAGCAGAGTTTAGCTATCAGTTTCTGTACACATTTGCCCTGGCAGCACCCAAAGATGCTGGACCAGAATCCCATTTGTGGTACCTGTGCCTGTCTCTTGGCCAGGAAAAGGCACTGGCATTC
>NW_010226363.1:94463-105496 GCF_000690775.1 Eurypyga helias
TTGGCTGTGGTAGAGGCCAACCTTCACCAGCAGTTGTCAGAGATCACAGTGGGGGCTTGAGATGGTTTTAAACCCAAGAGAGAGACAAGTAGGAGAGCCATTACCTGGGACCACTCGATGCCTCTTGTCCTTGACCCAAGTGAAGCGCGTTGTCCCCAACCAGCACCATCTAACTCCACTTTGCTGGGGATGTGGGGAGCCACCAGCATTTTTTAGTTTCCTTGGTGATCACTGTCAGATCTAAACCACAAAAATGAAGTGAAAATATAAACATATGAGAATTATGATATATATATTCTTATTAATTCTACACCTTCTCTAACAGCTAGCATTTCATGGAGTAGATTTTGATACTTTTTGCTAGATCTTGGCTTCTCAAGGACTAGCATGAACTGGTCAAAAGGATAAGTATTTAATCTTCTAGTGATAGAGCAGACACCTTAATAGAGAGATTGTTTTATTCCTAGGGTACTTTCAATAAAGGATATACATCTTCCCAAGGACAAATAATTGCTTGAGCAGCCTACAGCAATTTGTCAATGAGAATGACCCTGAGACTAGTTAAAGTTCATAAGGTGCGACATGAGTCACCATTAGAAAATAGCAGAACGATTTCTCTCAATGACACAAGGCGAAAATTCAATAGCAAATTGCTATTAAACACAATGACCCAAACTAAATCAGAGATGAGTAGATGAGGAATTACGGTTCTTGCTCATTTAGGAAGAAAATGTGAGAGTCTGTATTTTGAGTGTTTGAGAGGAAATTTGGTATCTTCGATAACACAGATATAAAAAAAGAGTATTTAGGTTTTTTTACCGTAGTCGTGGAAGTTGAAAAGGCAATGAATAATCCCAGACTGCAGTCGGAGGACTCCACTTTCAAAGCGCTGGTGGCTCACAAGCGAATGGTCCGGCAGCCATCGCAGAGAGCACAACATGCCACGTGCGTAACGCCGGAGGAGGAGCTGCAGGAAATGCACGTGAATGAGTGCATGGGATGGAACATCTGGTTGTCTGCCTGATGTCTGCTTGGTGCTGCTGGCCATCAGCATTTACTCCTGATGAGGCAGAGCTCGGGACGCGCTGTCCTGACACAAGCCCTCGGTAGGCATGGCCTTGGCAGGACCCCATCCTGCCCCGAGGCTGACCCACAGCTCCTGCTCTCTCCACCTCCTTGCAGACGGATGGCAAAGGCTGGGATAGGCAAGCGTGAAGCGGGTGACCCATTTGGGCTTTTTTCCAGCTCTGTGCTGGCAGGAGCACATCCCCCATGTTTTGGTGCAGGGCATGGGGATCTACTGCGCACAGCTCACTCCTTTCCCAAACAGCTGGATAAGGTCTTGCCCAGCTTTCCAGCAGCTCATCCCTTGCCCAGGAGGAGCAGCAGGCCAGGCAGGGGGGCCATGGTGAGCGAGGATCTGCTCCCTGCTGCTGCTGAGTGCGGACTGTGGGCAGATTGTACAGTAAAACCTGATGGAGCGAGAGCATATGGCCACTGATGGCATATGTACTCTGATGGATTACACACAGCCTTAAATATCATAGGAGAACGTATTTAATCTAGACAGGAAACTTTAAGCAGGACACAACAGACATTTTTCTTACAATATTAACAATTTACCATCTGAACTTTATCTTCTCCTTGGATAATAACCACGGGACACTGGGTAAAGGAACAATTGATTTAAGATCTCAATCAAAATAAAGCATTCCTCTTATCTGTATAGCCAAGCAATGAAGTAACAGTCATCTGGGGTTATTGTACATTTGTCAGTCCATTAAAAGCACAGACTCACGATCTATATATGGAATGTAAGACATTTGCGGAAATGACTCCTGCAAAAATCTTTAGTGGTTAAGAGCTTGCAATCTATGCCTCTCCCTTGATTCCTACAGTGTTTACTAAAAAGGACAAGGCAAAAAAAAAGAAAGATAATTTTTATACTTCCTACATTCAAACTTTCTTCCCTCCTTCCACCCTCCATACCTCCTCTGGGGCACGTGGAGGCTTCTGCCGCCCTCATCACCCCGCAGATGCTGATGTCTCCAAACCAGGAAAGGCATGCCCACGCTGGAGCCCCCTCCCTCTTTTGCACAGTCCACACTAGTGGACAAGGGAGCTCCACCCACGTCTTCCTCTTCCCCAGATGCAGCTTAGGGAGAAACGATGGCTACGGGCACCAATGCCTTCAGCACAGGCCTCACGGCACAATGCACTCATCTGGGCTGCAGCAAACCTTCGGCAGGTCTCCTGCACGGCACAGAGCGAGGTGGCTGAGGAATCTGCTGCAAGTCCTGTTTCCTTTGACTATGACTGTTCCGCAAAGATAACTGTGTCAAGCCGGATGCATGGCGCACTGGTTGCACTTCTGTCCCAGTTACCATGGTTGCTAATGCTTAAAAAACTGCCTGAGAAAGGGAGAGAATTGTGCTCCCCATGCTCGGAAATGTCTCCCTGGCTCATTCCTGCCCACACAGCACAGCAACGCTGCTAGTCTCCATTTCAGATGTGAAAGCTCGTGGAGATCTGCCTCACCGGGTCTGGCAGATGGAGCTCAGTTTCTCGTGGTTCATCACCGCGCTGGCGGAACAAGTCTCCTCACCTCCACTTTGGTTTTACGTAGGGAGAAACCTTTCTTGCTACGCCTGCCAGTAGACACCCGTGGGAGAAAAGCGCATTTGGATCCCGAAGACTGTTCTGGCGTGTTTGATCCACCCAGTAACGGCGTCGGGTACCAGGCGGGCAAGAACAAGGCAAAAGCCTAGAAAGGCAAACCAAGTGCAGACTCAGTCCCTGCTCCCTTAAGCACGATGTTCCTCTGTGATAAACAAGTAGCTCTCCAAATTTAAAAAAAAAAAAAGCGGGCAGGGAACAGGTATTTCCAAACACGAGGGGTACGAGCATAATGGAGTGAGCTATCCGACAGCGTGAGCCTTAGTCCTGTTGCTACGCAGGGGCAGCTCGGCAGCAGCTCCCTTCCCGGAGGCAGGTTCAGCCGTGCCTACAGCCGAGCAAGCTGTGTGGGTACAGCGTGGCAGGACGTACCACCGGCCCCGCTGCGTGCTGTGCCAGGACCCCCAGCCATCGTCAGCATGGGTCTCATCTCCCCAGTACTTTGGCCTCTGCATGGGAGGGACCTGACCCACCTCGCTCTCAGCATCACCACCGACAGCATATATGAAAACCCTCCGGCTGCCAATCCCTTCTGGCATTCTCCGTGGTTCAGAGCAATAAAAAAAATATTGAATCAATATGGATTTGAAAAGCCTTTTGACTCCAGGTCTGTTGCAAATCCTCCAGCAGGCTGATTTCCCTCTGGCTCTACCTCTCTACATCCATGTGATGATTCCCTACGAACAAAGACTAAACCAGAATGTCACACCAAAAACTACCTGAACTGTGTTTAAGTTCACAGGGAATTATGCATTATCAATCAGGCAAAACAATCAGCTGAATCATTAAACCTCTACAACGGTTTCAGAACCAAAGGAACCTTGGTTCAATTTACCTTCTTTTAGGAGACTCAAGATAGGGTTTCGTCCCAATTTAGCTAAATTGACGCCTATATTCACTTGCATCCCATTCTCTGAGCATTTCCATGAAGGTGTTTCCCTTTGTCCAAATGGTGTCTTGCCTGGGAAGGGGAGATCTTCCTAGGAAATCTCACCATCAGCACCAGTTTCTCCTTTCCAGTAGTCGGAGTGAAGTCTTTAAGCAGAAGGCTTAAGCGGGGGGCAGGGAGGGACGGACGCAGTGGGGCACAACAACGATGCCTGGGAGGAGGAGCTGGGGGGTCTCATCCTGCTGGGGAGACGAGCTGCCGAGAAACGGCTGCTGCTGCAGGCAGAGGCTCTGCTGGAGATGCTGCTGCACATCCCCGGAGTGGGCTCCCCGCGGCTTTTGCTGAGTGACCAGCAAGGGACAGGAATGGAACACAGGACCTGAGAAGTCTCCAAAGCCAGTTTATTTCCCACCCGATCATCTGGTGAAACACTCCCTGTTCCTCCATGGGAATTTTTAATTTTACTGTGAATGTTTCAAAGAAAATTATTAGACTTATTCAGGGAAAAAAAAAATCTCCTGAAATAAATTTTTCCTGCTTTTAAAAGAACGTTTTGAGTAGTTGGCATGCCATTCCCTGCTGTAATTCCTAGACCTAATTATCCGAACACCTAAGCAACCACTGGAAACGACTGCTCCACAAGCACCGTTAATTTTCCTCTTTTCTGGTACACGACAGACCAGAAGGCATCATTGCCTGTAGCAAGCTGCAGCCACACCTGTGGTTAGACACTCAAATCCTACTGCCACGGAATAAGAAATTGGAAAAGGTCTCAAAATACATCCAAGACAAGACACGGTCATGCATCCCTGCTGCTCTTTGTGTCTCTGCAATGCACGGCTCCCCACGTTCCTGTCCATCTGTCCCCAGGCTGCACATCCTTACTCGATATTTTTCACTGAAGCTATTAACGAAAAGGCAACACGTGTTTACATTACATCGTCTCACCTGGTGCTCCAGGGCAGCAGAGGACCCCCGCCCAGACCCCGTATTCTGCAGCACATCATTCGGTACGCAGCGGGCTTGGCTGGGAAGTATTTTTCCCCGTGCTCTCGAGAGGTCAGTTGAGACTTCACAGTTGTTTCTTTTTGGCTCCTGAGTCTGCCAACAGACAAAGAGCAATAAAAATATTTGGATCATTGACACTTCAGTGAAAGAGTCGTGGAATTAAGGCTCACCTGGGTCTACGCTTTCCTATTAAATGAGTATCTGGTTTATTGCAAGCTATGCATAAAGTTATCCATCATTCCTCACAAAATTTGCTACAAATTCATGTGAAAAGTCATTACAATGTTTTACCTTTCATTATTCTCCTCCCTTTATGCCCATTCAACCCAGCTGCAGAAATAACGTTGTGTGACACCAATGCAAAGAACAGGCAGTGTTATGGGACGAGGTGGCCACCACTGGGAACGTGTGCCGGCGGGTCCGGGGGAAGATGAGGACAAGAGGCAACGTCTCGTGTGTACACGGAGCCTGCTCTGTCTCAATTACACAGTTCACAGACAGCTAATAGCCCAGTAATGACGCGCTGAACAGAACCGGCAAGTACTTACAGGCTGCTACACCAGCAGAATGCCAAGTCGGAGCGGGGAGCTGCTGGCCGTGCGAAGGCTGAGGTGCCGATGGAGCGTTTTGTCCCTGGCTGTTTTCGGTCAGCAATGCTCCCTGCTGTTGGCGCTTATGAAAAACCCAAGAACATCAGAAATACGTGGGGGCAACACCATTTCCCCCCTCCCAGCGCTGGCAGAGCCGGGAGCGCTGAACCCCAACACCCCAAGCCGTCCCCCAGCGTTGCTAGACCAGCTTGCTTCATTATTGCTGTTAAGCTCATTTGAGCAGGGGCTCCCTTGTACAAAGCGGTGCTCCCTGGCCAGATCTGGGGAGAAAAGGGACATTGACGTCTCTCTTCAGACATTTTGAGATATAAAAAGCAAGTTATGAATGACCCAAAATTCCACTGGTAACACGCACAGCATGCGCAAGAAGCACAGGAGAACGGAGGGCACTCGGAGACGGGTCACCCAAAGGGCTCCACGTGCAGCATTTCTTAGGAGCAGAGGTGTTGGGTGGGTGTGGTGGAGTTCTGGGAGTGAGGGAGGGGTCACAGGGGTGGCTTCCTCGGCTCTAAGTTGGACTCACTCCTGGCCAAGGCCAAGGCAATTAGCCCCTCTGTGATTAATATACTTAAGAGGGGAAAAAGAGGTACCTGCAGAAGGAGAGGGGAGTAGGGTGACAGACAGATAACAAGGCAGACCCCAAGGAGGGAAAGGGAGAGGCAACATGTGATGAACTGACCCCAACCTCCAACCCCCATCCCCCTGCACCGCTGGCAGGGAGGAGGTAGAGAAATGGGGAGCAAAGCTGAGCCTGAGAAGAAGGGAGAGGTGGGGGAAGGTTTTAATATCCAGTTTTGCCTCTCATTATCCTAATCTGATTGACTGGCAATGAGTCTGCTTTGCTCATGACCATAATTGGTGAGTGATCCCTTCCCTGTCCTTGGGAGCCTTTTGTCATAATTCCTCCTCCCCATCGCACCGGGGGGGGGTGGGGAGTGAGCGAGTGGCTGTGTGGTGCTGAGTTGCGGGCTGGGCCTAAACCACCAGAGCAGATCAGTGTTTTAGTAAGGACTTAAAAGTATTAATACAGCACCTGTCTCCATTACTCTCAAGGGGCAGGAGCAGTCATGCCCAGCGTACACGGTGACACAGAATGGGAGCAGATTGGGACAAATCTCTCATGTTTACTTCCACACTCTTTTGGAGGATTGCATGGGATTCTTTTTTTAATTGGCACTCGGGGGTAGAAACGAAGGTAATCTAATCACAGGCTGAAGGAGGCAAAGCTTCATCATTTAATGAGCACCACATCCTCACAAAGAGGAGAAGGGTTCGGTGAGTACCAGACCTGAAGGGGATCTTGGGAAGGGATGCAGGTCTGAAGTACACGTGCCTCTACCTAGAAGTGCCTTTGGCTACTTGAATTATTCAGAAGTGCCAGCATATAACCTCACAGTAAGTGCCCTCCTACACGGAGGAAAACGCAGCAGAAATTAAATTTTGTTCAGTGTCAGTATCAAATGTATTGCTGCCTTCGTGCCCCACGAGACGCTGCTGTGTTACTGGCCAGCGACTGCAGCAGAGGATACCCATGTTAAAGCTCTTCACTCAGTAACGCTATTCTTCTGTAATACAGCAATTACATTTTCGGGTAAAAGGCAATCCATTCCGTTCTGCCCACCTTAAAATTTCCAACGCTTGAAAGCCAGCTACTACAATTCACCTGATCCTGAAACCTTCTTGCACGCAGGGTGTCCAAATTGGATTCTGCCATGGAATGTGGAATCAGCTGGGACTGCTGGAGCTCCGAGCGGCATCCTTTCCCGTGTGCCTTCTGGACCTGCGATCCCTGGGTGAGGCGCTGCCTTGTCCCTCTTACTCGGCATGGTTCTGGGCACCGCGCTGGAGTTCAGGCGCTGATAAATAATGGTGACACAGCCCAGGAGTTTAACGGACATGGGCAAGAAATAGAGAATAGCCACAAAACACTTACTGTCAAATAAGCTAAAAGTACTTTTATAACTGTTACTCACGTCATGAGATGCTGAGGTGATACAGTGATAAATGCATCCAACCATAAAAATATTATGTATTTGCTTTGTAAGGCACCTCCAAGGATTTCGGCGCAGAAAACTTTTCTATGGTGTCATTGTACCACATCACACACCAGCACCTGAACCTCCCGAGTGCTTTTGCACCCGCAGCGGGAGGAAGCGAGGTGGTACTGGCCTCTCGCAGACCAACAGTCACACAAAGAGGCTTCCCAAGGTCACAGAGACAGGCTGAGCAGGGTGAAAACGTGCTCCAGGATCCCCTGACACCCGAAGAAACCTGTACTTGCTGACCCCTGTTTCACTGTGAAGATGCCGGAGCTTTGTAACGAGGTGTGAGAGCGAGCATTTCGGAACAACACAAGTCAGGGAGGGAGGAAAGAATATACTGTGGGAAACAGGTTTGAGGATGACAACCTGACATTAGTTAATATTCTGTATAATTCCTGCTTATCCTCTCTCCCCTTTCTCCATCCCTCTTTTTCAGCAAGAACCCACATGCATCAGTGTGAGTCAGAACACGGTGGGTCAGGTATTTCAGTAATTCAGTCTTTTACGTGGATATCTAGGGACCAAAATCCAGCTGTTCTCACTCTCGTCTTCCCCTCTTTGTTTCTGCCTTCCTGTTTCAGCCAGATGGACCTCAGCTACTCCTTGAAGCCGTATCCAGCTTCTGATGTATTTTCCATGAGCAAAAGGGGAGCTTTTTTTTCTTCCATCAGCAATTTTCTGCAGTGAATAAGAAAACAAAATGGAAAATCTCGTAGGAAGTCCCAGGCTGCTCAGGCTTTTTAAATGAGCTCAGCGGCACGAGGCAGCTTAATCACAAAACAGACATGCTGAGCCAGCGCAGATGACGACATTTCGGGGCCAGCGTAAGGAAGAAGGGTTAATTGAGTGAAGGGACTCCAAACAAGAGAAGCCTGAGCATGGACCACCAGGTACAGGAGAGTCAGGATGTGACAGCGCTGGGACTATCCAACAAAATTAAGCGTGGCCACAGAAAAGATTTCCTTTGCATGAACACTGGGATTTCATTTTAATGTGCTTGCAAGAAATCATAGATGATTAATTGGATCCTTCCATATCCTTCTCTAAGTGAGGTGCTTAAAGGAAACCATGTCTCTGAGGCTGCCTGACCTAGAGATACAGGGTGTCAGCCACGCCAAAGAAGTGTCACCATGAAAAAAGATGGAGTGATGAGCAGTACATATTAAAGAGACAGGCAAAACTGGTAATAGTCCCCGTGTCCCCTGAAACATATCCCATTCCTCAGGTTAACACTTCAAAAATGCATCACTTGGAAATGTACCCCTCATTCAACAAAAATAAATGGCTAAAGGCAAATAATGGGTCGCTGCTGACAGAAAGCAGCACTTGCCAAATATAATGATGCCTTTTCACGCAGTGCTAGTGCTCCAGAATCGTTAATCTTTGCTCAATGGTCCTTTTACCCCCCAAAATACTTAAGATACATTGCAGCGCTTTCTCCCCCGGGAAACCTACCTGCAGTAACTACAGCCGTCAGAACTGAGACTCAAATCCCCTTGTCATTTCTCCCTTCATTTGCGTACAGGTGCTGCAAGGTAGAGCCAAAAAACCCCAGAAAGAACAGCAAAGCTTGTGCTGCCGCGGGTGCAGCCTCGCTCCGCGGACAGGGCAGTTCTGCTCACCAAACAGCCTGCTCCTCAATGCTCCATTTCCTCATTGCCAACCGTGTATTCCTCTTGTATCTCTTCAGTCAAATATTTAGTTTTCTTGGGGCCTAAAAGCTAAAAACCTAAAAAACCTAAAATCCTAAAAGCCGGCTTCCATGTGCTCTGCTTCTATGTCATTATATTACTAATGAATAAGCTAAAGGAGGGGTTTACTCCTATGTAAAACCAGGCAGGTAAGAAAATGTTTCATATCAGGCACAGGGACAAGTCAACAGTGGGATTTTATCTGGTGTGGGAAAATCTGGACTGTGCATAAATAGCTACTGATTTGGGTAGTCTCAGACTACAACGTACAGCTGCCTTTTGTCCCAGGAAGCCCCAGATCCTCAGAGACAAATACCTGGGGATCTGAACTGAAAAGGTGTGGTTTCGACTTGTGTGTCATTCTGAAAACCTTCCCATCAACTCAGGACTTCAGTCTCTCAGCATCACTGACTTGCTCAGAAGCTGCCATTGATTTACTGCTCGATTCCTGAGCGGCGTAAAGAGTTTTTCCCCAGCATAGAAATTGAATCTGATGGGAAAACGTCTTTTAATTTGCAAAAAAACCAGAGAAGGTTAAAAGGGGCAGAGAAAAAACCCAACCTCCTCAAACCCCTGATTGACAATTTTTGACAGAGCAATGGTGCATTGGCCAACTTAATAAACCAAACCGCAACAGCTTTCCAAGCCCTGCATCGCTGAGACGCATCGTGAGGACCTCCCAGAGCCTGCCCAGTGCAGAGCACTGTGGTCAGGAGGATCGCAAGGCAGGCACTGATCCACGAGGCTGCTGGTGCAATGTTTGGTACCGTGATTCGGAACGAACCAACCCTGACCTTTGAGGTTACCTTACCTGTGGCGATTGTAAAACGCATGGCCCACACGGACCGAGTAAACCTTAGCACCACCTCCCCTTTTCACTCTCCCTGTGTGCTCTGAGGCAGCTGAATACTCACCTAAACACCACGGGGGAGAGGCAAAAGTTCCGAGTCCTGCTCCAGGATCTCTCTGCTGAGATGGAGCAGGTTGCAGATCCCCAGATCCATGACCTCAAGTCGTACTTCAAACCATCAGCCCAGACCAGTGCTCTGCACCTTCCCAGCGTGTCCAAGCCTCTCTCGCCATCTGTTCCCACTACAGCACTGCTGTACGCTCCTTTTTCATGTGAGGATGGAGCCGGCTTACAGAGCAAATTCCACCCTTACCAGCAAATTATCTCTGTTAGCAAAACGCAGTAACGAACCAGCTCTGAAACGAACCAATGTGGTTCTCATCTGAGGTGTGCAGACGCCTTACCGTGTCATTTCCCACTAAACGCACAGGGTTTCTCTTTTTGAATTTATTTGCCATTTACCGTGTCTGTACATTTGCATCCTTTGTTGTTGCGTTATGTTTGTCATGAATTTTCATTTGCACGTCGCAGAGAAACCTCTTCCAGTCATCACACAAATGCTGCTGCTTGTTCCCTCATCCAATAACTCAACGGCAGAGTGTAATTTTCGAGTGGAAGGGAAAACGATGGTTTTGAAGAGTGCGTTCTGTGCAGAGTAACTCAAAGCACGTCACATTTCTTCCACTGTGAGATCCTCGATCACTGGTTTCTTCTTTCCATCAATCACCTGTTACCCAGAACACTGAAATCTAGATGCTTGGGTGAGCGTCACAGACCTGGAAGGGAAATACCTGAAGCGCTTCTCCTTGGGGTTCCCCGCTGCCTGCTCTTCCCAGAGAAGGACGTGGCCATTGCACCTTCCACGTGGGATCGCGCCCTGCCTCTGCCTTGGGCTGTTTGAAAGAGAGAGGACTGGTAAAGGACGGGCTGGCGCGAGCCCCTTAGGGGTGCGATGTGCGCGTAGGAGATGCGGCAGCGGGCACGGAGCTGGCAGTCAGTGAGCAGTTCTGCCTCCTGCTGTGCTGCATATTGTGGTGGCTCATTGTTCCGGAGCTAAAATTGCTGTTTTGGATATCGTTAGCCTCCATAGTTCAAGATAGGACTAATTATGAGTAACAGACCGTACTGTTCTTTTATCACAGGGTTTTGATTAACACGAGACATTGTCTTTAGATATTTCCTATGCCAAATTCCTGAAGCTTGCATCCCAAGTGTTTACAGCTAGTTGTTCCTGTGGAAGGAGAACAGAAAGAAATGGATAAAAAA
>NW_010226364.1:0-769 GCF_000690775.1 Eurypyga helias
ATGACACATAAACTAAACCTGTCTCTGGCTGTTCTCACTTTGACTGGTGACGAAACAGCTTGTTTCCATGCGCTGCACAAGTATTTCACGGTGCAACTCCAGGGGGTGCTTTGGAGCACCGTACCTGGGATGGCAACACACGGATTTCTCAACTTTCTTTTTCTGATCTTAAATTTACAAAAATAATGTGAGAGGGCTCTTGCGCTGTAAGGATAAAATGCAGGTGCATGCCAGACTTGTGAAATGAGCTCTTGGGAAAGATTCTACAAAATAACATGCCATCTGAACAACTGGTTCTGTGAATTAGGAGAGGTGCAAACTTCAGAAAATTCATGGTGTAGTTCAAAAACGCGGCTTTTTTTTTTTTTTGAGCTATTTAACTATGATTTTTTAATATTTCTTCAATCTTTTTTCTCTGGGTCATTTTAGTTCCTATATACAGCAGGGTCTTCATCCAAGATAGTGACTCCTCTGCTGCACTGCTAATTAAAATGGTCTGATGGAAGTGAAAGCTGTAGAACTAGAGGTGGCTCATGATACATTAACTTAGACTGATTCTAAAAACAAGCATCGGAGATCCATGTTTCAGGAAGTGTGCCATATACCTTAAATGATGCTAGAGCTCTCCTCTTTGTCAATCAAGTGGGAAAAGTGTGAGCTAAAAGTGTGTATTCAAAGGTTCCAGTACAGCAAATGGGAAGCAAATATATTTGTATCTCAACTCAAAAAGCCAATATTTATAATTTTTCTCTCTCCCCTCTTGTCCAGC
>NW_010226365.1:0-1913 GCF_000690775.1 Eurypyga helias
GCCCCCCGGGAAATTCATACAGTAGATACCTGGGTGGAAAGTGAATGTGACACTGTAACTGCACAATTTCAATTGACTAAATGTCTTGCCTACAGATTCTTAACTTTTTGTTGTAATTTCTCACGGCTGAACTTGTTCTTAACCTTTTCTTTTGACTTCAGTACAGGAATTTTTCTAAGAAGTGATGGTCTTAGCATGGCAGAGTCCCGCATTCCTCTATCCATTTGTTTAAATGTCAGAATGACCTTGGCTGCTTGGACTTCAGTGGAGGAAGGGGAGCAGCACACCAGATACTATAGCAAAGGAATTGCACCCTCATTTGCCAGATGTCTTCTATTTTCTTGGCCAGGGCAGAGGAAGACTGGAACAATAATGTTTCCTCTATAATAATTATTAACCTTTCTTGCAGTCTTCAGAGGATCTTTTTTTTTCTCACTCCTCCTTCTAACTGAGCAATTTGAACTGGTTTTATAGGAACCTGCAGATGTCATTCTGGAGGTCAGGAAGGAAATACTTCTTTTGAGATCCAACTGACAGAGGCTTGTGATGTTTTGTCATAATTTTTGCTGCACCCCAGGTAGTAAATAAGTTAAAAAAACCAAACCCCAGTGTAACTGCGACACCTCAGTCGATATTTTGAAGATTGGGTCTTTATTCCATTCCCCCTGCCCGCCTCCCTGTGGTACCACTGTTAATGTACAACACTGAAAGATACCAGGCAGACTAACAATCTTTAAGGTGCTCTCTGAAGGAATTATTCTTCCAAAGACCAGCTCATTTATTAAGTATTGCAGGTATGTGCAGCTGTGGCCTCAGTGATGTAACGTAAGGAGCAATATAAATGCTTGAAGTTTTAAGACTTCTTTTGTCTTTGTCTTGTCTTCACTGCCTTAGGTTTGTGATCTGTCCTTCAGCCTGAAGAAAATGCTGATCCGACACAAGCTGACTCACAACCCCAATCGTCCCATGGCAGAATGCCAGCTTTGCCACAAGAAGTTTACAAGAAATGACTACCTCAAAGTGCACATGGAAAATGTCCATGGTGAAACCGACGGCTAATTACGGTGCGTGTGAGAAGAATGGATCTCACGTTCCAAAGAGCTCCGTGTGTAGGTATACAAACTCCAGACTTCTCAACTGACTCATAAGCATAGTCAGGAGAAACAACTGTAATGTGTTCATACGTTATTCTTCCCGCTTTCTTTTTTAAATACTAGTGGGATAAAAACCAAAGACAGACATTCACCTGAAGTAAAACATAGCTTGAAAATAAAAAGTTGAAGATAAAAGAACTTCGGGAAAATTTTATCCTCATTTAGAAAAAAAAAAACCCACCAGCTCTACACGAACTTCACCTTTTCAATTACAGCCTTAGAAACTTAGGTGTTGGTAGTGTTACCTGGAAATCCGGGACATTTGGAACTGAACCCGTGGCTGTCTGCAACTGTATTTCTGTATCTAAGCTTCAAGACTCCATTAAAATTGTTTAATTTGAAACTGTGCAAGATTTGTCATTCTAATTGACTGCTGATTGCATCCAGGCATATTTTATTTGGATCTTAATTCTGCATTTTGTTGTAACATGATTTTGTCTCATTTTATTTACAGCTTTCTCATTACTAGATGAAACTCATTAACTTGAATTGGTTCTTGAGATGCCATAATGTACGGGTACAGAAACTGGAAATCCATCATGTTGTTTCTGTATGAACATTGAGGAGGATATATTTCTTCTGCTTACATGAAACAAGTCTGAAGTGCAAACTTTGAGCAATTTAGTCTTAAGTACCATATTCATACTCATCATTGTGACTGGCAGGGCAAGTGGAGAGACATCTCTGCCTCGAGCAGCTACAGTTGCCTAGTTATAACATATTTGATTTCCTCGTGAACAGCTGGTTCCCAGAGTGTTT
>NW_010226365.1:1935-47349 GCF_000690775.1 Eurypyga helias
CATTTCTTCATCCCACTTAACTACCTTTTGTTTTCTTAATTCTTTTAATGAGCACTGGGAAAAACGGCACTTTACAACTAAGTAGCAATCAAACTCTTCGTGTTATCAAATTGAGTTATTTACTGCAGTAAAACCCTCTCACAGGCCCTCTGGTACCAGAGTTAGATAACCAAGAATTTTTTATCTGCAAGGACAGTAAAACTGTAACTTAGCAGGGTTGATTGCATGTGAAATGCCTGAGTTATCAGCAGTTAATATTAAGGCTCCATCATTAGTAAACTGCTCGTATTCATTTTGCACCTGTCAGTGTTTTGTAAAATTAACTTGCTTTGGTACATCTTGCTTCTAGTTTTCATGGGAAAAGAATTCAGCTTCTCTCTGAACTGCAGCGGGGATTGTTATGCTGAAAAGAACAGCATTATTGTTTATCTCACAGTAGAGACTCGACTCAAATCTGTTTATCACATGGGAGACTCTACTCAGAAGAGCTGAAAAAGAAATAGCAATAGTAGTATTGCTAGCGATCGTAATTGCTAGCAATAGATGTTGATAGATATAGCAATTAACACATCCTTCCTTCTCTACTGTTAGTTTGGATTCCATTCTTGTGCACAGATATGTGCGCTACATGTTCATTTTGGAGACCCAGCACTAGACCCCAATAGTGGTCTTTTTCCAAAGCCATTGCTTTTCTTCACAAAATAAGCAGAAGACAGTGTTTTTCTCAGAAGCTGAAAAAGACATGCCTCTAGTAGGGTAATAATAATTACATGGTCTGTATGAGAGGGTCATAGTTTTTTTCTGGGAAGCCTCCTGTTCTGTTCAGCCTCCTTTCTTTTCTGTTGGAAGCTTGTAACACTCCATGAGAACAAACTTACCAAGTTTACAGGTGTCCTTCCCATTTACAAGGCAGTTATAGATGTAAGTTTACAGGTTCCCATTCATAACAAAACCAGGTCACTTACTGATAGCAATTCTAACAAAGCTGATCAGGTACAAGCAGGAACTGTCACTGTTTTCAGCATTATAGAACACTTTGAAGTGATATCTTCCCATTTATTTCTAAGGTCCTTGTCTCAAGTTGCATATGACCAGTTAGGCTGTGTGCCACCTGCGAAGTTCCTGCAGGAAAAGGGCTAACCATCAGCTCTATCTCAAGATTTGTAATTGGAATCCAGTGTCCCCCAGGCTGATCTGAATTGAAGAAAGAATAAAGCATAGTAAAGCAAGAGGGTCATATGGTCCAGACGGTGATGTAATTGTATAAAATAGACTACAGCAGTTACACTGATGTAAACTTCTATGAAGAGGACTTTGGAAAAGACCTGCATATGGAGAACCCAGTTTCATATAGTGTTGTTGTGTCAGGTATCGATTCAGTGTGGAACAAGTGACTGTGGGATTACACTGGTGTGTGACAGAAAAGCATATCACTACATGTATGTAACACTTGACTATTTTGTTGCATTCGGTTTACCTGTTGAAATGCATATACTTGCTTCTAAATTATTTAGGGTTTCTGCAGATTTTGAAGAGTGTAATTAGGAATATTTCACTCATTTATGACAACCACTTATGTCTAAAAGCATACTAAGTCTTCTTCATGCCCTTTATGTTTCCTGAGGCCTGCATGAAACCTAGAGTCTTCACCAGTTCAATACAAATAATTTGTTCACATAAATCAAATGTGTGTGTGTAAGACAAGTACAGTAGAAACAGGCACTATAAAGCTGAGTAAAGAATAATTCTTCTCCTTATTTTAAGAGTTTTTGTTTGATAGTTGATCAGACTATTATATTTCTAGGTCCAGAGAACTGTAACTTATTCCTACAGTTATTACAAGAAATAATATAATTTCAGCGTTCAGGTAGCAGAATCAATCAGTACCATACACTGAGATGTCTGATGGTGTTTTCACTATCTGTTCTTAATTATCTGCAAGGAGAATTAGGTTGGTGACTTTGACATGTCTGGGATGGCACAACATGGCAAAGGTGACTTTTTTCTTTTTGCCTTTTGAAATTAATAAAATGAATACTTTAGTCATAGAAAAACAGAGATTAAAAACTTTTATGTCTTTTTTTTTCTTTCTAATGTTTGGTCAGTGCAAACAAAGGCACAGAGAACAGCAGAAGAAAAAAATCCAAAATATCAAAAAAATAAAGTACAGAAGTGAAGATTTCCTAAGGAGTTTTTGAGGGGCAATGCCATTATCAAAACACAAAGAAGAAAATCCTTTTTTGGGGGGGGAAAAAAGGATAATTTAATAATTTTTTCATATTTTTGCATAGGGTTTTGGTCAGAGATCTTGCAAAGGTGTGTCACATTTAGGATTAATAACTGATTTCAGGAAAAACAGCTAGTTGCTGGAAGTCAGTACATGAAGAAGTGAATGTACTTTTTTAATTATTGCTGGATAAATTACAATATACATATCAAGATTAATCATGCTGTATGTAATCAATAGCAGCAGTTAACTAACTGAAGCTTTGATCTTGTTGATGGCTTCAGTAGAGCAAGTGATAGACAGGATCAATGTGTGAGTGAAAGACCTTCCTGGGAAACACAGGAGGTAGGTGCAGGAGGTTGAGGCCCAGCTCCAGGTAATGACTCTTTGGTCGTCTCCTCAAGAAACTTTCCTTGTGGGGCTCAAGTAGCTACAGGCCTGCCTGAGCTCCTACAGAGCCAGCACCTGGCTCGGCAGCTGCAGGTGTTTCCTCAGTAAGACCTGCCCTGTTCTTTGCATGAGGTGCTTGAATTTCTCACAGTCAGAGGTAATATAATGCAGATTACTGAATTCATGGTGGTCAACTGTGTAATTGAGTTTATATGCAATGCAGACTTACCATTATGCAATATATTTCTATTTGGTTCTAGCTTTCTTAAAAACAAATATGCAAACACAAAACCAAACCAACAAACCCTTCTCCTCTGAATGAAAATTTCCACTGACAGTCTCCCACCTGGTATTACCTTTAAAAATGACAGAGAACATTCCCTTCAGATGATTTTGAGAAATTGAAACCTGTTGATTTAAAGGTAACTGTTAATTTTTGTATGTGTGTTTGTATGTTTATTTTACTTTACTGTCTGCTGTGGCAAACTGACAAAGTCGATCATTAGGTAAAATACTGACTTTTCTGTGGTTAAATTGTGCCTTGCAGAGTAACAAGAAAAGCTAGAGATATTTCTGAAATAACATGTAGACCCTATAATTTTAGTAGGCTGTGGGTTTTTTCCCCTACATTGTTATAATTTCCTGCAGACCATAAGATTCAATTTGTTCTTTTCATTTTTCCATTACGGTTGATCCCTCTTGGAGAAAACTCCATCTCTGATGTTAGGAACAGCAGCAGACTCACTTGTTCTCTGTGTTTTCCATTCTGATCAGATGTGTGGCCAAAAGCTGATTACAAATCATTAATATAATAACACTAGCAAGTGAAAAGGATAATTATAATTGTATTTTGTGTTTTGTGAAGGATTTGATGCATCCTTTAGTTCACACTAACAAGTTCTAATTACAAATCAGACAAAGGAGGAAATAGTGTAAGTTAACATGCATGCTGGGCATTTTATGTTGTTATATTTGAGTGTACAAACATAGTGTAGTCAAAGCAATTTGTATGTTATGTGAGTTAATTTGTGGTGGTGGTGGTGTTCTGAGAATATCTTTCTGCCCTGTGTTTTGAATTGCAACCTTTAATTTTCTGCATTTGTGTCAAGATTTACCAAGATCATTATTCTTCAAAGACACCTGACTATAGTTAATTTTAATTTTCCGGTTTAAAAGGCATAGCGTAATAGAACCTCTAAAGTTTTACTTCTAGAAGTGGATGAGCTCAGTGTGCTCTTGTCAGTGTATGATCAGGTTATAATAAAACATTTTTAAGTTCAGTTACATAAATACCCATTGCACAAAAGTATAGGGATTCCTTTCACATTGAGCTTTACAATCCTATTCATTTCTTATGCTAGTGCTAGCTCAGAATATGGTAGCAGTTACAGCTGTAAGGCTGTATTTTTGAACACGTTTGAATTCTGACAGCTTATTTTTGTTTCTTGTACATACTGTGGCACATCAAGAAGACAGAGTAATTTAAAGATGAGCAGTAACAGCTGAAAAGTTGTCACTGATAAACAGTGTCCTCGACCTGAAAAATTGTTTGTTGAACATTTCAAACATGAGTGCCAGTCTTAATTTTATTTAACAGTTGTCTATTTTTTTAGTACTTTTCCTTGTAAGCTGGTACTGAATCCGTAATATCCTGTGGAGAGGGGCAGACAGTGTCCTGGCAAACTCATTGTTTGCAGAGCATTTGCTGCTGTCCTGCGGCACTTTCACTGAGCCCTATTTGTTAGGTTCAAGTAGCATGCATGCCTCTTTGAGTTTGCTAACCTCAGCTACCTCTCACGTTACAACGGGAGTGTGATCAGAGGCTGTGTGTGACATAAACTGTTGTCACCCTCCAGTGAGGAAAGAAGCTAGGGGGAAAAACCCGCCTGTGTCACAAGTGGAGGAGAGACTTGATTGTCTCCTTTCACTCCAGCTGAGGTAGGCAAGAAAATATTCCTGGATCTCCATCACTGCATGTGTCCTGGACCTGATTACCTCAGAAAAATCTAGATAGCAAGATGGAGGAACAAATCCAAAGCTACTTAGTGTTACTCTTATCGGTAGAAATGTATGCGATAATATGTTTTGACGCCCACCTTGAAAGTGGTGTCAAGTGCTTTGTAGCTTAAACAAAACCAAAACCCCTTTGATCCGAGTGTGCAACAGGACTGTGCAAGAAGTGTGTTATTCAGAAGTGTGTTCATTTAACATGGAACCTTCACCACTTTTATTGGAATTTTGGTTAACACAGTCACTCTGTGCTGACTGTGCAATGATCAGTTGTAACTGAGTCCTTGAGAGGGTTCTCACTGCTTTCGCTATTTGTGTGTCCTGAGTAGAACAGGATTTTGAGAAATTACTTAAGCAGTAAATCTTAGAAATGTACATGAGATGCATTGTACATACAAAAAGAATCTGTTAAATTCAAGTAAATAATTCAGACGCCTACCACCTTTCCACTGTATACAACTGAAATCTCAGATGGGATGTTTTTGAAGGAAGAAAACAAAGCCTCCTGGTGTTAGCCTGTAAGACCGTGAAAGATCCTTCCAACAGCTAACCCAAAGAAAGCATGGAGTTGGGCATTATTATTCAATTTAATAAAAAGTAGTGAGAGTTGCCACCTAGGTTTTCCAAACAGTGTCATCTCACAAGTATTTCACAATCATATGCATATGCATAAACTGTTATATAGGTTTGATATATAAAAGACAGTCTAGCCTGAAGAGGTGAGACCACAGTTTTATGGAGCTGTGAAACCTGATTCTGTGTGTGTTCCTGAGATCAGTAGAACTTAAGTAAATTTTGGAATGTAGTTGCATTCATAAGGATTTTCTTGACAGGATGTCCTGGTAAGGAGGAACTCGAGTCTGTATAAGTACAAGCATAGATGGAAAACAGTTGCTCCTTGAGTTACTAGTCATTTGAGTGCAAGTGAGAAGAAAACTGAAATCTTTAATTTGTTTTATTTTTAAAGATACACTTAGCTGAGAAGACATTTTAATAGAGCCATGGCTTCAGAGACCTTTTCACTTTCTGGAACAAGCATGAGGCTCAGGATAGAAGGTGTCTGAGTAACTAGGAAGCAAGTGGGTATTCCAGGATCTGGTTGACAGTCTGCCATTTGCACAAACTGCTGTATCTGTTTTCCTCTTTCACTTTCATCACTGCTTTCTGCTTGATCAGCCTCTTAGGTCTTAAAACAAAGTGCCCCTTGCCTTAAAACAAAGTGCCCCTTGCCTTAAAACAAAGTGCCTCTTGCCTTTGCTTAGTTACTGCACTGAATGTAGTAGTAGTAGTAATAGGAGCATTGCTTGATGATTACTAAAACCAGTATTTAAGGACTGAATTTAACATGGCTACAAATAACCAGAAAATGTCCCACTTTTAATTCCACATTTCTTTTGCTAAAAAAAAAAAGGTGCAACAATCAGCCAAAACTGTAACCTTTTATTAGTACGTCGTGTTGGTTCTATGTAAGATTAAATTCCCATGAGACAGACATCTTAGGTCACAAGCAAATGCATGGTTAGCTATGGTGTTTCAGCTGATGGACAATACACATACTTCAAATATCATTGATCATGTGTTCAAACCCTTTAGCTGTAAAATCCCTGAAGTAATGAAAGTGTCTCTCAGTGTGTTTGTGCAGCAGCTAGCATCAGGTAGATCTAACAAGTAGTAAACTGAATAAGTGGCTCACAATTTTCTTCTTCCATTTGTTGCCTTGCCAAGCAACCATGTTGTTTGCTGAACATTAATTGAATAGAAGTGGTTTTCATTTCTCTTTTTCTTTCCTAAAGGGCATTCAGCAAGAAGGAACCCTTAATAAAAGTTGTTTTGGGTTTGTGGTTTTATATATACATATATATATATTTTATTTTTTTTTTTGTTATCCTTCTACAAGGAAAAGACTGTAAGCCCTTAAATCCACAAGTTCATGTCCAGTTTAACAGCTGTTCAAACAAAACTGGGAGGAAGTGCTACAACAGGTAATGTTGCTTCTCGATTAGAGTCCTTTACTGTAGCATTATCCAAGTTAACTCTTTGATATTAATATTGTGGTCATTTTCTGTGTTATGCCACAGATTTCAAAATATTCTTTAAGAAACTTTATCTGCCCAATTCAAGGTAGATCATAAATCCACTTTGCAAGTCAAGAAGCAACAAAGTTATTTCACGAAATGTCATCTTTTTATCTAACTGTTTTAAAACATGGTAGTCCATTTGTACGGTATATGCTGACTTTTTTAACATGTCATTTATAGTGTGATAAAACTCAGAAGGATTCTTCTCTACATTATCTTCTGCATCTATATGCAATTTGTTCAGTTTCAGAGTAGGTAGAATGGGGATTGAATCTGCTGAGATGAAATGATAAAAGCCCTTTGGGTATGGAAGAAAAAATTTGTGACTACAGATCTCACTTTTCCTTTGTTTTCTTCCTTTATCTCTACCACTTAGAGCTAAGTTATTAAAAACTTTGATTAATAAAACTACAGTTGAAAGTACCTATTTAATAGAATTCAATCTAGAAAACGCAAGAGGAAGATGAATTACTAAATTAAAGCTACACTAATTTTTGCAAAAAGACAAGATGCACTTTTTTGTGTGTGCTTATTGGAGCTTGCTGTTTCTAACCAGGGCTATTTGCTGCCTGTCCTTCTGGATTGAAGCACAGAGTTTAGTTTATGATAACTAAATCTTGTCAATGACACTGAAAGCTTATGTAGAGGAAATTTTCTACTGTTTTGCTTTTACAGAAATAGAAGGTTGTTGAATTACTCAGTTATTCTGGGCAAAGGGTGCCAAGGCCTCAGCTTTCATATCCTTTCTTGCGATTTGAGCAGCCTTGAGTCACTTAACAACACCTCCTCTTAAATCTCTTCCTATACTTTAGCTTGTGTGTTTCTAAGAGCGAAACCTGCAGTTGTTTTTAGTGACCTGGCCTAAGATTCGTTCTCAAATGAATGCAATGGGAAGTTTCTTCTGCCTTGAGGGTAGTTGTCAGGAAGCCAAGCAGGTGACAGAAAGGTTATCCCTTTCTAAACTATCTCCTCAACCAGCTCCAAAAAAAACTTATGTGGGTTGACAGGGCTAGGGTTAGCTCTTCAATATAGAAAAAGACCATAAGATTAACAAGCCCTCTGTTAGAGCTACAAATGGAGGCCAGCTGTACTGACCTGCAAACCAAAGCGTCTGTAAAATTTCTTCTGCCCACTCCTTTACCATGCAGCAAAGATGCTGGAAGCAGTGATTTCTTCTCCTTGCTTTTATACTTTTCATCAGCTTCACGATTGTAGTAGGAGAAGTGAAGCTTGAATGTGGCCTCAGAATTCAAATGAGGATTGTATTGGAGAAAAAAAGCTATGAAATTAATTTGGACTTTGTTTTTGTTGTCCTGATTCTAAAAATCAGTCTGTAGAAAGTAGGTCTGCCGTGCTATCACAAAACTGAACATCATTCAGCAAATCACTGGAGAAATGGCAAAGGGGCTGCTGGTTGGTTAAGAGTTAGCTGTTCTCAGTCAGATAGAAAAACTACTAAGATTAGTATGCAAGTTTAATGGTTTCTTTTTAAACTTCATGAGTTAACGGCACATCAGAAGGAAAATAAAAAAATGTTGGTTTTCCCTGGTGCGTTTGCTTTGTACCAGAATAGTACCTTTCTGCTGTGCGTTTCACTGATCTACTATTTCAACTGAGGTTGTTTAATTTTTATTTTTTTTAAATTGACAAGTATTACAAAGAATCATCATACTTAAATTTCAGGCTACTAGCTAAGATCGCTTGCTGTGTATTGTGAACAGGCTTCTATTTTTTGAGTCATATACGGACTTTATTATATATATTAGTATATCTTCAACTTTTAGGATTAGCTCATGATTTGATTTCTTTATAAAAGACTAACAGTAGTAGATGGTATTTTCCCATTCACCCATGTCCCATTTATCAATATTAAAACGCCATCAGTAAGCAGAAATACAGCTCTGCCAATAAAACAACTAATTTCCAGTGAAATGTTACAAGGCAAGATTTTTCCAGAAATAAAAAATTAATAAATTGTGGAGTCATTAGTCGTCATTGTGAATTGTTACTCTTGAGCATAGTACTGACCATTGTATTGAGTAATTAGTAAGGTGAATAAATTTATTAAACCTAAGGAAGCTTAACACTTATGTGTTCCCTAGCAGACTTCTTTCATAACTGCTGGTAACTTCCTTTGTGGATATAGAGGCCCAGTCAGTAACCAATTCTGTACTTGCAAGTGTCTTGTGGTTATTGTGCTGTTTCCTAAACTGGAGTCCAGCAAGGTCTGGTTAGGATATGGGCTACCATCATGTCCACAAGGATGGTTGTTAGGCATTTTAGCCATAGTTCATCTCTCTATAATAGAGATAAATACTTAAATGTTTTGCTTCAAAGGGTATTTTCATAAAGATAAAAACAATTTAGGAAGGCACTTACTTTAAAAGAATTCAGAGCTATGTATTTGCTGTGCACTCAAAATGTCTGTGGCATTTGACTTTGCTTTTTCTAACAGCAGATCCTGGCTGGATAAAGTGATTGTTTTTACTGTCTCTTTTTTTCACTCAGTATTCCTCACGACTTATTTTGAGAAGACCCAGACATAAAGAACAACATTTTCTAGAAACCAAACAGAATAGATCACAGCTGAATCCTTTGGTCTGTATTCCATTTCAGTCTTACCTTAGGTGAATCCACATCTGCTGTAGATTCTAGCAACACATAGTCTGAGAAAACTGAAACTATTTTCTTGTTCACATCTCATACTTCCTAATTTTGGTTTGGGAAGTTGATTTGTACTGGTGTAAGAAAAAAAAATGGATATAGTCTGTACATATGCAAGTGTATGGTTATGGAGTTCACTGTTTATGATAGGCAGAAACCATATATTTCAGTTTAAAAAGTTTACATATGAATGCATGCATATACACAGATCAAAATGTGTACACAGCAGGAAGGGGATGTTATTAATGTGACAAGTTTTACATGATGACTGAACAAGACAAATCAGTTCCACCTTTATATTGGAAAGGATGGAAGCCTGCTCTGTGTAGCAGGCTGAGAACAGTCTGTCTCTGCCTTGCATCTGAGAAAAACTGACAGTAGTAAGAAGGCCTTTCATTGATGAGTTTCATTGAGTAGCCTGTTAAACACAGGATATGGCTTCCATGCCCAGAGACTAACAGAAGCATCTCCGTGTATGAATAGACTTCTCCAGAGTGTGAGTTACGCATCTAATTTATATTGACCCCGTGGCTTGGATTCTCAAAATAGCTACGTTGTGGTCCTTAGTCTAATGAAGAATAGTGTAAACTGAAAACAAAATTTTCATCTTCTAGTAGAAAATGAAACATTGGTAGAAAGGCTGCAGTGGGCAGGTTTCTCTTGTCTAATTGTGTCCTTAGTTGAGCACAACAGAGAACAGGATTTACAGTAGAGAATTCCTCATCAAGTAGATGCTTACCCCCTTTGAAATGAAATGCCTAATCATTCTTCTGACTTGATACAGATTACATGAGCCAACTTCACTCTTGCACTTTGTTTTTGTATACTTCCCATGTGTTTTACAAGGTGGATCTTGGTGTCTAATTTGGGACTGTAGGTTCTGCCAGGTAAAAGAATGTCTGGGAGCAAGTCTGTTTATGGCTGTAGCCTCAAATACTTGAATGTCTTTTGAAGAAAGGTTTTAGGCATCCAAATCAGTTAGGACAATTTTGTCGTGTCCTGTCAGCAAACAGCATGAGATACTGTACGTGAGCAACCAAACTCTCCAGTGGCAGCTCTTTGAGTTGGGGTAGCTGTTGTACAAACTGATCATATCACCGCCAAGTTGAGGATACAGGCTTCCTCTGTGTGTTTTTAAAAGTCATTATATCATTGGCAGCAATTAATGACTTTCCAAGTGAAATCAGTGAACAAGTATGAATGACTAAATTGTGGTTGTTTTGATTATCTCTGGAACCAAAGCAGGCCGGTTTCAGAATAAATGAATAATTGTCTGAACCTGGCTGATAGGATTCATATTTTCACCATATGAAAAGGTTATATGTTTAAGTAAATGCAATCAGGAATATAAATTCAATTATTATGAATCTAATATCCCCTAGTAAAGGGTCAAATTTTCCTACCAAAAGAAAAAAAAAAGAGAACAAAAAATTTCCCCCACAAGTATTTCAGGACACCAGGGTTTTGAGCTTCTTTTTTCTGGTGTCTCTGCGTGTCTTTCTTATATTCATCCATCTACCTATGCTTCTGCCCTCTGGTGGTTTTTAAATGCATTAAAGACTGTAGATTTACATTATCCGGGTTTTAAAACTGCAGGTCTTCATAATGAGCTTAGGACTATTTTGCATAATCTAGAGAAAAACCCAGGAGTGTGTGTTCTAGGATCTGTTGCATTTCTTCTAGGTGCATTGTTTGACTACCTACCCTCTGGTTTGTGAAGTTCTTTTATTCTGTTCTTAAACCATATCTGTCAAACTGACATAGCTGCCAGATCTTTTACATGTTCTCATTTCTCATCCCCCTACTGTCACCCAATTGCTCTTCAAATTAAACTGCCTCAGGAAACCATGAATTGAAAGGTAATGACAAAACACATGAAATACCACTGATTTATTCAAAGCTTTGGGAACTTTTTCTGAGGTCATAAGGTGAATGAATCGAGGCCTTCTACAGGATAACACTTTGCCAGTACTACCTATAATTTCTATCTAAAATATTGCTGTGTGTGCAGAAGTAGTAAATTGCTTCAAAGCTGGAGGCCAGGGATCATTCCCTGTGCTAAACACATCCAGGAGGATTGGTGTGTGTACACTTGCAAGGTAGAACACAGTAAATAATACATACAAATGGAAATCCAGGCCCAGATACTCAAAACATGACATGTACATTTTGTAGTTTTCTAAGTCATTCAAATTATATGTCATTTTCAGTGTGGTTCTGGCTTTTAAGCCATTGCAGTTTTGAATTTTGCTACAGAACTAAGAGAAAGCTGTGTATTATGTTCATAGTGTGCAGCTGGAAACAGAAAAACTCAGCTAATGGAAAATGACCTATCAGACAGTATCATTGTGGCAAAATAATAGTCAGTGTAGAATAATTTAGATAGCCTCTTGGCTTATATCTTGTAAAATATAACAGTCAAAGGAGAAAGGAGAAATAAATACTGTGGGGTCCAAGTCGGTAATTAAGAAAATAAGTATGAAAAGCGAATTCTTGGAGACATATTGCTGGTTTCTTAGACAGTTGAGATGTTCTAGCACGAGGGAGCATTCTGGAGGAGCAGTCTGAAGGGTTTTATACCAAAATGGACATAAAGACAAAAGGCCAGTCTAATCTTGCCTTCTTCCTCTTCAGTTTTCTACCACAGCTGCTGTGAGCAACTCAACTAGCACAGCAGCCGGTGGTACTAGAAAACTTCCTCTGGCAAGAGCTTGCGTCGAATGCACTGTTTTATCGGAATCCTGTTCCCTTCTGGATGCACACAAACTGGCCTGCTGGAAACACTCACCATATTTCTGGTAGAAGCCATGAAAGTTGGGGGAAAAATCCATAGCAGAGATATCCCTAAATTGTCATGGGGTGTGAGTGGATGACCACGGGGATGGTTTAGTCTGCATTTTGGGTGTGGGTAGCGGCATGTGCCACTTGCTAGGTCCAGACTCACACTGTCCAAGGTGCTGATGGTACTTGAGAGACCTGGAAGACCTCGCACCACGAAAGGGGGGACCTGCCTTCTGGGACAAGTTAACCCCCAGATAAAGGACAGCTCTCAGAGCCTGGCTTTGTTCTGTTCTGCACAACATCATGGGATGAGTAACTGTCAGATATTGTCAGTATTGTGATAATCTCTATGCAGGCATGTTATACAGCCATCACAAAAGCATGGCTATCTGCATTTTGGCCAGAATGTCCCATTATCTTAACTGTATTCCTCTGCACTTACATTTGTGTTATGTTTATGATGTTGCTCAAAAAGATTTCTGTTTAATTTTGAAAAAACAGCAAAAATATTCAAAGCATGAGAATTCATTTCTTGTTGGTAACTAAGCTCTTATCAGGCTATGTTGCTGCCTCATGTAAAGCTGCTTCCTAATCTGTAATTTCTCAGGCCAAAACTTGCCTTTATTGTTTTTTTCTTAGCCTTTTCTTACGGTGTCTTTTGTCATTTTCATGCCTGCACTATGACAGTAGAGACTTCGAAGGTCACTTTGGTGAAACTAGAAGCAGTAGCTTGCTGTTAGGAATAGTGGAAGAAGAGAGAGAAAAAGTGAGAGACCAAGGCATTGGAATAAGCTTAGGCTATTTCTTTTGCAGGGATCACATAAAGCACAACTCCTGGACCCAGGAAGATGCTGTTATCATGCCATGACATGTATGGACGTGGAAGTAAATTCCATTAATTATATTTGAAATAATTTACATTTGACATTACAGACCATTTATATCTCTTGAAACTGTAAACTCCGTTTTAACTGGCAGTGCTGGTGGTCATCTTTTCTATGCTTTTGTTTCTTCTCTGTTTAGCACCAGAATTCTGAGGAGAAGGAGCACAGAGGTGATCGTAAGGCTCTGTTGCTGTAAAAACATTTGCAGGTTGAAGGGCGATACTTGCTATCGGTAGGTTTTTATTAATCACAGCTAATAATGGAGCAGCAACTCTCACAGTGGGAAACTTTAAATGCCTGACCATGTTGTTAGGGGGAACACATGGTGGGGAATATTCAGTTTCCTAAAAGGTCATCTCATTTTCCCTTCTCACCTGCATTATTTCGTTGACACAAGAATGGAAAACAGGACTTTTCAAGAGAATAGGACTAATTGAACATCTAGCTCACTCGAACTCTGATTCAAGCTTAGAGAGAATGTTCCAGAGTTGTGGGGAAACTGAGGGAGGATATATGGATGTTTGTTTGGCCTGGACTGTCAATCACTTCTGCTAACTAAAGGATAAGCAAAGAAAGTGTATTAAAATGTAGTTCCTTTAAAAGAAAAATAATGCTTTTGAATTGAGATTATATAAATTGAGAGTTAAAATATGCGAATTTAAGGGCACTTACCAGCTTCCTTTTCCTGTTGTACTATGGACAAGTTCCACCCTTGCAGAATTACTAATAGATGGTCCAGTAATTATGAGAGACTTCTGTGTTATATTCATGATTCTGAACTTGGAGGCCAGTGCAACCAGAAAGCCAGAAGATTATTGTAATGTAAATATTTGCTGAGTGCTTCAGATGATGAGAAAGGCAGCAAGTATGGAAGGGCAAGTGCATTTCCCATGTAAGTGCCATAGTGGCCTTCACAGCATGTTCTTAAATGGATCTTGTGGCTCTAAGGAGATGGATTCTAAAAATGGGTGGATTCTGGAGGCTGAACATGAAGATTTCAGATATTTTACTTTTACTCCAGCTAGGAGAGAGAGAAGTGTATTTTAAAAGAACAAAGGTTGGATTCTAAAAATAGCACGTTTTCTGAGTAGAAACTCTGAGAAAGATGACAGGTATCACAAGATGTATAAAAAAGTCCTGATGGCTGTCGAAGCCAGAATGGAAGTAACATTTGTTTAATTACTTTCTTTTTAAGCACATTCATCTCTACACATGAAAACGACAACAAAGATGTTGAACGGTGTTTTGATGATTAAGCCTTTATTGTAGTTATAACCGTAAGTATATGTGTTATCATATGTTGTCCTACTCTTTAGTATATGTATAGGGCTTCTTAGTAACTACCTAGCGCACATATGTGTGTTCACTAAGACTCCAGGGAAACATCTAAATGCATGTTTGACTTCTGTGAAAGTCCATAATACTCTAATGTTTTTCAGACAATAAGGAAGAGTCATTCAAATAGCTTCCTAAATAGGAAGGTAATGGTGAGAATAACTGTGAAACGTAAGGCTGTTTTTGACATACTTGTTCTTGGTAAGTAACAATTTACTTTGTAAATGTCTTTGGGGTTTTTGTAAAGTGCTATTTATTGTGAATTAGTGATAAAATATTTTCCACATATTTTAGTACTAACAACAAATTCCCTTATTCTGCCAACATAACTTTCTTATTTTTCTGAAGAAAGCTTAAAATCTGTTGTTCTTTTTTGCATCTCAACTTTCAATTCTACTAAATCTTTCAGTCATTTCTCTTTACATCTTTATTTTCAGCACATTTAGGTAATCTGTAGGGTTTTAAGTTGTTTTAGCTTGGGTCCATTGTGAGACATTAATATAGCTTTGACAAGGTACATGGTGTGGAACGTTTTGGTCTATAACACCAATAAAAACAGATGGGGGAGCAGAGCTGTATATGACGTAAGGCACGCAAGAATGTGGATCTCGCCTATTAATCATGGCATACTGCTGACACATAAGTGACAGTAATTGATGCGGCCCTTTGAGAAACAATCTGAAACTAATGGAACTTGGGAAAGCTCATTCATTTTTTTTCCTTTGCTAAATTAGTGGTGAGTAACAGCCCTACTTAGTTGCTGAGCAGTGTTGCTTTATAAGGTAACAGTGTCAGTGACAAGCCAGGAAGTAAGAGAGTCTAGCAGTTAGAGGACTATCTGGCTACGTCTTGTCTGAGGTCTGTTTCTGCAATATTGCTGTTTTATTTTCAGTGTATTGGCCACCAAAGGGCTGATGCACAAGCATCTGAAGGGCACTTGAATATCTAAATGTGTTCTGTGAGATTTTCTGCTTGATAGTCTAATTATCAAAATGTTTTCATTATTTATATTCATCTTATACTCTGGGGCTGTAGTATCAAGATTTCTAAGATGCCCAACAGATTCCAGCAATAAAATACGTACACTCTTGACTAGATGTAACTTGCAGTCTATGCTTTGTTTTAGGTGAAATTGTATGACTCGGAGTAAAGCCAGAAGGTCTAACTGTTTTAACAGGCAGTGTGCCAGACCAAGGCAACATATATTCAAACCACTGTCTGCTGCTAAGGTCCCCTTTGCAAAGCATTCTTTTTTTTTTTATTCTTTTTTTTTTTTTTTTTTTGGACAGCAGGGAGAGAAATCAAGGCTCAGTCTGCAATACCAGAACAAAGAGATATTTCTGCTGAATTTTCTCTCCAGTAGGCAGTGAGCAGAATTTCCTTCCAGAGCAACAATAGACTGCCTTGGTTATTACTGGAGTGAGACCAAAATATTTCATTTCAGTGTAATAATATTTTTAGAGCAAAAGAGCTGCGGAACAGGACCTGCTAGGACTATAGTATTTACTGGCAGGGCCACCTCCTATCCAATCATGATTCAGATCTGCTGCCACTTCCTTGTAATTATCAGATTGGGGAAGATGTAGTCAAATCCCTGTAACTCCTGAATAAGGTCTCTGACGGCTTCCACTTTTTGCTTTTTTACCTCTTTTCGTCTGCAGCTGAACAGGTGTCCTCAGCTCTGAGAAAAGGAGGAGGTAGCCAGATAGGGGTGGCCTAAATAGCTGTGTGGGAAGGTGGGTGAGTAGGAAGAGTATGAGGACTTCTAGCTCACTGCTTTGGTTGCATCATGAACAGAAAGGCAGCTAGTCAGGTAGGAACACTGGATGAGGGAACTGGCATAGTGACAGACTGCCACTGTCTATAGGAAAGAGGAGGTTTTCAGCACTTTTCATGTAAGATTCTGCTGGCAGTTTAGAAAGAAGGAATAATTGCTCCCATTTTATGGATGTGGGAACTGAAGCACGATGCAGTTAATGGCCCTATTTGCTGATAATCCAAACACTTGTGTCTTCCACTGACTTGAACAAGAGCTGAAGAAACTTAATGAACTCAGCGAACCAAGCTGGTTACATCTGATTTGCGTAACCTCTCTATTGATTCAGCAACAGAACAGACGTCTAGGGATAGATGTGAGGAGGAGAAAAGAGGAGAGCTACTAATGAATCAGGTGTTTCCTTACACTAAAATCCCTTGAAGTGGCACTGGCAATTTGGATCTTCCTAACTAAGTGCTGCAGCTCCTCTGTGGCCGCAAATGAGTGATGTGAAGAGCCAGAGAGAACAGGAAATGCTGTACAGAGCTGAGAATTGCAGGTGTAGTCACCTGCATGTGAATTGACCTGTGAAGAAAGGCAGCTCCCCTGTTGTCAGAGAGGCTACACCTACCTCCAGTCTAATTCTCCAGAGCCCTGCAGCACAACAGAGGATAATGCATATTTCACACAGGTATAAATGAGCATACACTGGGAGGTTGCCTATACTAACCTGATGGTTTTCATCCTTTTCACCAGGTTTGTGGCCAGACATCAGCTACTGCAAACACAGCACAGCAGTATTTCTGGACACTTGACAATCTTGCAACATCAGTGAAAATATCCTGTAGATTCAACCCCCCTGCAAGTTCTTTCCAGGTAATGTACCAATCTCTTTCATGGAACAAAGACTTAAGTAATAGATGTCCATTTCTTAAAACACTTCATGGTTTTGTGCTGACACCACCATCAATCTATAAGCACTATCATCTGTGTCCAGTCTGAAGGGTTTTGAAGCATAGATATGCCAAGAAAGGAGCAGTCACAGGGGCCTTTTTCAGCCTTGAAAATCTTAAATCTTTCTGCTGAATAGTACTGACATACCCACAAATAAAGCTGTAGTTAAAGCAGCAATGTACAGAATTGCATGTCTGGCAGTGCCTACGGAGATGGTTGTTCAATGCTGCATTGTGGGGGTTGGTGAGTGGTAATTCCCATCTTGTTGACAGTGTATGAAAGGTAAATGATCTCATTTAGACACACTACACATTTTCCTGGATTTAACTTCAGATTGGTGTTGTAAAGAGATCAAGTCTTTTAGCATGCATCATAACATCTAAGGATGAAACTGAATGAACCATGTTTTATTTTTCCATGCAACTCATCATCCAGCCTTTTCTTCTGGAAACACTTAAATGATGCTTTATTTCCTTTTGTCTTAAAAGTCTGAGTGCAATTCCAAGAATTTCTTGATAGTGGTTGGTATAAAACACTCCCCATCCATCAAAGCTTTTTTTTTTTTTTAGGTATGTGCACTTGATTCTTTCTCTGACTTCCTAACTGGCTTTGGTGTTTTGTTTTTTTTTTATTCTTACCTGTACTGTTTTGCCTTCTCATTTCAGATGTACAGGTGCACAGTTCTGTCAAAAAATTATCCAGTGAAACACCGCCACCTATGTAGCTCAGGTTTTGAGCTGGCCTGGTGTGCAGTTTTGCTTCACATGAAAGCATATGTAATGTTTCATCTATTTGACTCTCTAAAGCAGTTTTCATAGAAAACTATCTTAAGTGAGAAGCCACTGTTATTCCACCCTATCTTAATGAAGTTTGATCAGGTCTGCCAGCTAATGACAAGATCCTTTTGATCCCACATTTTACACTGGAGCTAGTAGAAGTAAAGTTGGACAGTAACAGAATGGCTTTTCTTCTCCTTGCAGCTCTGGTTATTTGCACCATCTACCATTGTTACTGCGTTACCTGCTGAAAATTGCTGCTTTTATTGAAATAGTTTTCGCTGTCTGGTACCGAAGAGACCTCAAGTGTTTATGAAGTTGTGTTTGGAGGGAGAACAGCAGCAATTCACAATTTCTATGGCACATTTTGGATTTGGTGTGCTTACTTTTAGTAAAAGTACATCTTCGTGTTGTGCAGATGGTGAAGGACTCTGAGGTAAGTGTAGGCTACAAGCAGAAAGGCTACAGAAGAGAGATGTGTTTGGAACCTTAGGGAGATTTCCATAGCTTTGTATGTAAATTTATGAGAGAATATCTCAAGGACTAGGAATGAGGTAAATGAGATGCAGAAGGAACTCATCATTTCATCCACCCTGGTGTGGTTTTGCATGTGCAATAGAGGGAGCTGGTATTTAGCTGTTGCAGAAGTCCTGGCAAATGCCAGGAGTGTTTCTCTGCAAGATTTTTACCGCTGTGTTCTTAATTCCACTGAAACTTTTTACTTACTTTAGTAGAATTCTTGGAGTAGATTAGATATGATAAAAAAATCTGTTCCCTCTATGTTTTGTTTCCCTCTTTGCTTTTTCCCTTGAGGTTATTGTTGCTTTACACGTCAACTTCTCAACCCTTCCTTTCCTGGCTGTCTGTCTTTGTGTTTAGATCTTTCTCCAAGAAATCTGGAAAGATGCACTCCTCTATTTTCCTTCCAAGCAGAAGAACAAAAGTGCAAAATGAGTGGTGTATTCCCTGCTGATTTCACAACTTGAACCAATATTTTTCACAGTGTTTTCGCAGCCTTCCTCCAGAGGCACCTGCCAGATCTTGATTCCTGCTCAAGCTCTCACTGCTGTGGCTGTGCACTGCTGTGGATTACTGGGAAAAGATGTGACCTAGGAAAATGTGACTGTAAGTGGTAAAAGCAGGAAGAGAAAAAGTTAACACTTCCTTTGCATGTGAGTTTGTTAGAAGTAATTATAGAGAGGTCAAGGTCCCTAGAAAACTATGTTCAGGTATCTTTGACACACCTTATAATGTATTTTTAACTTTGCTGCAATGTAGCTGCCACTATTTTCCTCATGCTATAGCTATTTTACTGAACTGCTTTACTTCTTTTTAAACCATGTTTTTTTTAACATTTTCGGAGCTGCATGAATAAAGGCAGTCAGCATTGTTAGGTTCCGTCAGAAGAGCACATGAGACTGCCTGCTTGTCATTATGTGTCCAATCAGTAACTGGGAATATAGATACCGAGATACTTAGTTCCTTACTACATTTGTAGTTATCTAACATTTCAGTATTTCCAAAAGAAGCAGCCAAATGAGACCCACAGGTATTCATGAGAGAAGGAGGTCTTGTGTCGAAAGATTAGGTGTCATATCCCTCTGGGAGTGCTCCTCTGCCTTCCACAGCGATGAGGAGCCCATTGCATGGCAGCCCCTGTGTAGGCTGCAGCTACTGGCAGCATTTTCTTGACATAACTTGTTGCCTCAGGAAACTGGCAAAGGCAATTACAAGATGAAATGTGGCATAGTTATTGAAAGCAGTTGTTAGTAATGTTGTGGTTTATTTTTAGGGTTGTTTGTTTCTTTTTTTTTTGTTTAAGATCTTGTTTATTTCAGATATTTTATTCATTATATCTTGTGATGGTTTTTCCTTAAAACATGTCGAGTTTGCATAAATGCTGCTTTTCTAAGTGTTGGTCAGAGTCTGCATGTGAGGAGGGCATTGGGTGGATTTTGTGCATGTTTTTCTGTTCAGTGAAGTTAGTACTAAAATTGTAAAAGAACATTTGTTCTGAAAACCTTGTTTTCAGCTTGGAATAGTGTTTGGGTGTTACATGAAAGGTCAGCATTTTCCTGCCAGTTTGTACCTGAAGCTAAGTGTGACTCTACCTAAAGTGTGACCTTTTTTTTCCTTAATAGTTCATTACTGTGCAAAAAGATTTTGATAGGGGAAAAGACATTTGTGTGATTTATGAACTGAAACCTCACTGTCAAAATGTTACTCTAAGAATTACAGTTTTATTTAACTGTGCTGTGATCCTCTAGATGCTCTCATTTACAGCCTGGGATGCCGTTTTACTTTGTACTATTTGGTACCTACCTAGTTAGTTATTCCTAACTAGTGAGCTTACAGTTTAGGTCAATAGTTAAGAAAAAGGAAGAAAAATACTGTTTCTAGTTTGTGGTTTATGAATGAGGAATGAAATAATAAATTGGCCTGGCCATGCTCTGAAGTCTGTGGCAAAGCTAGAATTTGAAACTGTATTCTGAGTCAGCTATTAGATCGGACTCCTTGACTGGGAAGAGTTTCAGCTGTACAAAAACATTTTTTTATATGGAGTAGTTTGAATGTCACCTAACAAACCAAGTTCTCGTCTTGTTTTGACATGAACAACTGAGATTTCCTCTTTTGCTGGCAGACTTCATTAACTATGTGGCTTTTTTAGTCCCAGGCACTCACCCAAAATAGCCTACACATTGTTGGAGTGTCCTTACTGGTAGGAAGCATGACCTTCTCTCTGATACTGGGCCACCAAAAAGAACTTAGTAAATTTTAATGTGATTGCAACTTTGCCAGCATTTACATAAAAGAAAACAATGATCATCTTGTTACGGAGATCATTAATGAAATATCAGCACTGGTCTGCAAAAGCTACCATGTTGTGATCCAGCTGAAAAAACAGCCTTATGTAACCTGAGTACATTGCATAACACAGGAAGTGGAAAAACAAACTAAATTTCCAAGGCTTGTTTATGTTTTAACTAGATCGGAATGAAAAGTCTACAGTGGATAGCTTTTTGAGTAATGTAACTTATATATCCTCTGAAGGAATATCTATGAAGCTGAATGTATTCTCTTTTTGCCTGTTCAGTGCTGGTATTTGTGGCCGCATTTTTCAGCGTGTTAATCCAATGCTTGAAAGTCAAATAGCACTGATTTTCAGACGTCATGTGGCACTGTTTCTATTTCCTATTGGAGAAGGGTAGGAGTGCTCTGCGGCTGGGTAGGTGATTCTAAATTCATCTTCCTTATGCAGTCAGGCACGTAACTTAGAAATTTGCTTACCAGTTGGTGTCTTGAAAGATAAAAGCAGTAAGCACATTGTGATAGGTGAACTCATGTTCCGAAAAGCTCATGGAAACAAAATAATTTCCTGAACTTGCTTGATATTTTTTAATCTAGCTATAGTTCAGTGTGTTTCAATGCAAGTACTTTCAAAACAAACTCATTTCCCTCAAATAGTATTCTTCAGTTAAATCTCACCATAGAAAGGCAAAGTTGCAAAACTCAGCAAGATTTCAAGAGGTGGCAGTCAATCAAGAAACTCTGCAACAATTTCTTGTAAGGTCTGCCATTTTTAAAAGTGTTAAATTCCTGTGAGGATCAAGTGTGTAAAGAGTGATGTGAACCTAGATTTTGGCATTCAAGTCTGCAACGTTTGTTAAAAGCTCTAAAAGTCCTCCCCTGCTATTTTTAAACTTCCCGGATCAGAGATTTCTTTAGGATGAGTTACAGCCTGGGGAAGTTCATCTTCTCACAGAGTTTTTAAAGTAAATTGCATCCAGGCAAAAAAGGGTAAAAATTGAGTTTAAAGACTGAAAAATCAGAAAACTGAACTGCAAAATGGAACTGTCAGCTCTTGTTAGGAGTGGTGTGTAAACTAACGTGTTCACAGAGTTCAGGAGACTTATGCCGAATTTTCGTTAGCTGAATATCTGTTTCTGTGACCCAGCTGAAAGGACAGAGAGATTGCTGACCAAAGAAAGATTGCTCTTTCATTGACCAAGCATTGACCAGCACATTGATACTGGCCCAGATATGAATTATTAATGCATAAGACAGCCCCAGTGTGAATTGTGGTTTGCCTTTTATTAGGGGGAGAGGTGAGGAGGGTGCTGTCTGGCTTATTTAGTAAACAGCATGGAGTTGTAAACTTGAATTTTCTTGGGTACCCAACTGAACAGAACTGCAAGGTGCACACTCGTTATAGTTTCTTTTGTTATCGTTAAAATTAATAGCCATCTGGTGAGTGTCAGCTTCAGTAGAGATGTTCTTCAGTTTGGTCAGCCTTCAGTGGGTGAGTGGAGCAGAGGATCTATCTACTCAGACATTGTTTGGTGTTGGGTGTTTTCTGCCAGCAGGATCTAAGGGTAGATGTTGAGAAAGCACATGACAGTGGATATAATGGCTGTATACCATGGGGCTAGAATAACATTCTCAGCCTATATTATCTGCTCAAATAAACTATGTACTATTAAGTATGCATTAAGTATTGTGGCTTATTTGATCAACAGAACTCTCCCATCTTTCCCATCCCTGCCTCCTAAGCCACAGATGCAGCAGTGGCTTTTCAATTGAGTGAGGACACCACATAATTTATGGTTGCCTGGGGATTATTCTTTGGATTTGGGTTAACTTAAAATTGGCCTATGTTTTTATAATTACTTTTCCCTTTGTTTTATTTTCCCCATGTGAAAAAAAAATCTGCTTTTGATATATGTTATTACCCATGTACTTAAAATATGTGACAATATGCAAACTGTACTTCAAACGGCATGGCGCTGGCCAATTTCCAACCCAGGCTAGATTTATAGAATAACAGTATGTTGTATTGTTGTATGTCAAATTCTTAGATTGACATGATAATTTCAACACGCACATGCACATCTTTCTTTACATAAAAGAAGTTTTATAAAACATACAGGTGAAAGATGCATGCTGCTTTAAAGGGCTGATTGTTTCAACCCCAGAGATTTTTGAGAGCTGTGTGTGTTCCATTATCATCTTATTTTATCTTATTTGTCCTCTGTATTTCAGTAAGGTCTAGAGGTCCTTGACAGTTGTGCAGTCACACATAGTAAAGGAAGTAAGAGTAAGACACATATAGTAAGAGATGCAGTCATCCCTGGAATTGAAGAAGGGAGAAACAAGAGCTGGATGTGAAGAACAGTTGTAGAAAGCATAGTGTGTGCTTTGTGAATGTACATTTTCCAGTTTGGTTTTTTTTTTTTTTAACCTTTAAAACATACATGTGAAAACAAACTTTTCTATTCTTGTTGCTTTATGTCCTATTTCTCTCGAGTTACAGTTCTCTATTCCTGACATTAATGCTTCTGTCTCTATCAAGTAAATGTGATGTAGTGAATTAAAGATTTCATAAACTCAAGTGGGTAGCCAGGCATGACAACTGGGATAAGTGATTTTACCTTTGTGAAAATCTGACCCCATTCAGGCCAAGGGTTTTTTTTGTCTGCCATTGCTTTTGCAGCGATGTAGCTGGGAAGATCCCTAATCAAATATTTTTCAAGTGTGCCAAGAAATAAAAATGTGGGTTTAAATTTTATTCTTTCTGCACCCATGTCCTTATATAAAGTACTTATATAAGCACTGACCAAGTCTTAATTGAATGTGTGTGTGCCAAAAATTATTTGGGTACTAAGAATCTTAAAGATTATTTGATTGTACATCTATTCAGATTGTATATTCTACTTACTTATTGGTGGATCCAAAAATTATTAAAAATGTTGGTCCAGCTCTATGAAATAAGATTTATGAGGAGAAGGGAAAATACAAAAAGGTGAATAAAGGCAGAAATGTGGGTATGTTTTAATCCCCTGTATTTTTTTAAAAAGAACCATATTAGATTTACTGTAATTTTCTAGAAAATACTGACAAATGAAACGGTCTTTGTAATGCTTAAATTTAGGCCCAAAATGTGTTGTTTACTGAAGCCCTGTTTAATTGCTTCCTAAACCTGGAAGGATGTTAGTTGATCATAATACTGTTCCAGAGATGAGTAAAATCTTGCAACTGTTGTTGCTGAAAGTGCCTTTCTCTTGACAAGATCCATCTTTTCTCTTGTGCTTGCAGCCTGTAGAGTGTATTTATTAGCCACATAACTTCCTATAGCTCCTGAAGGCCAATATCAGGATGAGTCCTGCCATAACGAATAGAAAAATGCTCTACATTCAGCACAACAGTGGTTGCCACTTTCACTTAGAAGAGGGACAAGTTGTTGACATCCGTTCCTTTTATCCAGTATTTCAGTGGCTTGAGTGCACACACTGACCTTGGGAAACTTGGGTTGAGGTTTGCTCTCTGGTTTTCCTATTTTGCAGAGCAGTGGTCTGGAATAGAAGAGTTTGTTGCAGTTTGGGATGTGCCACTGAGGAGAGAGGGAGGGAGGGAGGTGCGCTGTCCTTAAAAGATGGTTTTTGTGGCTGTCTTTATCCCTGGAATTTATTTATTTATTTATTTATTAACAGGGCATTCTGAATCCCAAAGTGGCAAACGAATTACCCCAAAGTTTCTTTATGAACCTTTGCTTCTGACACTACAGTGAATACGTTGTCTTAATAGCCAGGTGAGACAGAGACAGTTATCAGTTAAACTTAGATGGTTTCTGTACTGCACTCTGTTTTATTTATTTTTTTGTCTGGTCCTCAGTTCATTCACCTCATTTTTCTCTGTTTACACATCTGAACAAGAAAACAAAACCCTAAGTGTTTGCCACACTGGGAAGTAACACGTTAGAAATATAAAATGAAAAAATGATGGCATGGTCTGTTTATCCTTTTAACGAAAGGTGAATTTTTCTGTCAAGTACAAAAAAATGAATTCTTTTTTTTTTTTAAAGAAAGAAAAAGGTATTTTCGGTGCAAAATGTTGTTTGAGAACTGTAAATTACTGAATGCCTTACATCCTCAAGTTCAGTGGGAATACATTGGAAACAGCTATAATGTAGAACTGTGAGTAATTTACTGTGGCTACTTTATGCTGTGAACTATCAGCAGCAGACTGCAGTAATTGAAGCTGAAGTAGCTTAGCCACTGGAACTGCGTAAGACAATAGGGGTGAATGTATTTCAACAGAGTATAAGGATTTGATCAAAGTTCTCTGCATTATCAAAAGTAATTCCCTGTTGTAACAGGAGATTGCCTGCTGATACACGTTTTTAACAGATACCAAACCCTATTTTTTGCAGGAGGATGACTTCCGTTCAACAACTCATCCTTTAGTAGAGGTAAGTTCAAAGAAACATCAAACGACTGTTGCTAATACTTTTGAATTAGTGGTGCAAGTTCATGAGGTCACTTGTAAAAGTGATGTAATATGCAGAAAACCTCTAATGACTGAACATATGTTGTATGTACAGCAAGAAGCCAAGTAAACTGAAACACTGACATGAAACTGAGCGGCATGTATTCTGTATCCACATCAAAGGTCTGGATGGAAGGTATCTGAGACAAGGACACAGAGCTGGTGATGTCCCTGTTTTTTGGCTGTAGCATCAAACATGAATACATTGTATTCAACAGTCTGAACTCCAGCCTCTTAAAGTGGGTTCAAACTTGAAGAGATTTAGCATTGATGGCTAAATAACTAGGGCTATTTTTCTGGCTTGTTTGTTCTTTTACGTCTGTGATCAAATTTACAACATTTGTGCACATGGTGATAGGCATTTAATGAAATCACACGTATTAAATATAATTTGTCTTTTTTTGTTTGTTTGGGGGTTTTTTTGTTTTTCCTGAATGGGCTAAGAGGTTCCATGCAAGAATTCCAATGCTTGTTGCAGGTGTATTAAAACACACAAATTAATTCTACGTTAGTTAACACTAACACAAATTAGCATGCTATAAATTTAACAACTTTTTTATTCAACTGAGCAGAATGCATACCCATTGAGACCGGTGCTTCATGACATTCAACCCTTTACGTTTGCTGTTTAGATTTCTCTATAAACCTGCGCTCATAATTAGGATGAAAGTAACTGGAAAAGGAGGGCAAGACCTCAAAGGTAGCTCTGATTTGGAGAGGCCATAACGTACAACTCAATATCTTGTAGATAGACTAGCACTGGTACTTGAAGCAGCAGAGTCTAGCTCTTGGCCTGAGTTAGCAAACCCTCTTTTCAGATCTTCTAAATCTGGGAAAAGGCAGTGCAGTCTGAACTGTATGGTTTCCAGGTTTGAAGGTAGCTCAGTTCATCATAGCTTTGGGTGTTTGCTTTGCAGTCCGTTCTGCAATGTAAATTCCTCTGTGATTTCCTTGAAGGAAGGACAAGACCTTGTCTGCTCCTAGAAATAACATGAGATTACATTGATGGTAGGATAGGTCCTGTTGTTTGAATGCATATGCAGCACAGAATGACTGATGGATTGCTTGCCTCTGCGGGATGTAACCATCTGTCATGGTTTAACTCTGGATAGCAAAATACCATGAAGCCACTCTCACGAATTCCCCCTCCCCTCCTCTAGCAGAGGGGGACAATCAGAGGAAAAAGAAATAAGGAAGCTCTTAAAATTGAGATAAGAATTACTTAGTAATTAAATCTAAATTAACATATAAAAATACTAGTGATAAGTAATTAAAATAATAGAAAATAACACATATGATGCAATATGATACAATTATGATACAGTTGCTCACCACCTACTGACCAATGCACAACCAGGTGCTGAGAAGTGAGAGTCAGACCCAGAGGGCCCGACAGCAGCTGCAGCCTAAGGGTCACAGCCCGAGGGCCGCAGCCCCAGCGCTGCCGCAGCCGATTCTGAGTGAACCCTCTCAGCGATAGCAAGACCGGGAAGACTAAACCCCCCCCCCCCAGGAGGGAGCCAGCACAGGAGTTAGTGAAGCAGCTAATGCAGGAGTCAGGAGAGTGTCAGCAAGTGTATGGGAGTGAACGAGAGAGAGAGTAAGAGAGGGAGTAATTGCTCCCAGACCCCCTCCTCGCCTCTGCCCCGAGCATGACGTGCTATGGAATAAAAAACTTCCTTGGTCAGTTTGGGTCAGGTGCCTGAACTGTGTGTCCCCTACACTGCCTGTAGCGAGACCGCGAGAGCTGGGAACGCAGCTGCAGTGTCAGAAGCGGAGAAAGACATTGAATCTGGTGCAGGCATTCCTCAGTGCCAGCTAAGAACTTATCAGTGCTGCTCTCTGCATCCAGGAACAGCTTCCTAGCAGCCATAGTAAAGGGAGTTAACTCTTTCCTGACTGAACCCAGCACACCATCTTATACCACTGCAAAATGAGTGTAAAACCCATGGCTTACTACTGGGAGGTTTTTAAGTGCACTTCGCTTTTGTATTTATGGCTCTATCTAGGTTTCTGTGTTTAGTGGAGCTTCCAATCCAGAACAGCTCTGGCAGGCAGCCCAGGGAGGCTGCCCAGTCTGAGTAATGGGTGGACTGGGATTTTTACTGCTTTGCACTGTACCCCAGTTGTGATGCACACTGTACATGTATGGACAGAAATGGTAAATGAAGACTGTAATATCCTGCCCTTCCTTAAAATTGAATTCTTTTGGGAATTTATGGCTTATATATACATGTAATACCTGTTTTCTCAGATGTAATTGGCAGTTTAGTAGAGGACCTTTGTACAATATAGTTTGTAATTTGATTTGACTATCAGCTGTGGTATTCTCTTAGAAAATCGCTCTGAGGAAACTCGGAAATTATTTCTCAGGAAACAAGTCTTTTGATGTCTTCAAGGCATCAGTGTTATTCTGCATGCTCAGGATGAACAAAGAAATAAATTGTTTACAGTCACTAGGGTCACTTTCTTATTTTCTAGTGCAGGAAGAGGACAGTGCCTCCAAAATGGCTAAGCATGGCTGTATGCAGAATATGTATTTGCAGAGCAGAGATTTTCACCCATCAGCTGTCCCTAAATACATCAGCTGGAATTAGGTGGCTGTGGAGCCAGTAACATTAAAATTCAGAGAGAGATGCTGACATTGGTATAGGATGATTTTGGGTCCTTGAGCCTTCATGCAAAGTGAACAATATTCCTCCTCTGTAATCAGAAGCAGATCCTCCCCTCCCAGCTGTCCCCTGTACTATTGCTTGCATTCTTACATAAGTAGTGTGGGCCAGGCAGTGAAAACTTCATTTCCCATAATATCTTCAAGGAAATCCATGGGATTATCACCACCTGTTACCACTGTGCAGCACTCAGATGCTGTTCCTCACTCTGTGAGGTGAGGTAGAAAGTAAATGCAAATGTGAATGACAATTGCAGGAGTGGATGGCTGCAAGAGAGAGCCTTGCAGGTAGGATTTCTTGCCTCAGGATCTCTGTCTGGATATCTCAGGACTCCACACTTCAGTCCATGTTCTGTCTCATTTGTCAGCCTCCTGGAGACACTTTCTCATGTCCTGAGGCAGCTGAAATGCCACTGGACACTCACATCTCACCCACAGTGAGGCATTCCCACATCTCACCCACAGTGAGGCATTGCACTCTCTGCAAAGGTTGAAAGTTTCCTGATGAGATTTTTGTGTGGTATATGCCTTTCCTGTGGGCAGAATTCCCAATGAAAGCTTGGTTGTTCAGTTCATGGCATGCACGCGCCCTGCCAAATGGGAAAGAAACATATTCCAGCCAGTTTCGTAGCAGCAGCATCTTACGCTGGTGACTCCCATGCTCTGTTGTACATCATCCTCACTTACGAAGCCTTGCATTTATAATCGAGTAACGTGCTGTTTGGAGGATGGTTTCCACTGTCTGTGAATTCTACATTTTGCCAGAAAGAAAACAAAATAGGAATAATTAGCAGAAAAATAAGAAATGGCAGGAATGTTTTTCTTCCTATCATAACCCTAAATTGTTACAATACGAGTTCATCTGGAAATTGAGTAATTGTGTCTTGTTTTCTTAGTCAGAGCAAGTAATGAGAAGGTAAAGAAGACCTGAGTGTTTTAAACCAAAAGAATATATTCCTGGAAGAATATGGAACAAATTGCTATTCTGGCCCCTTTTTGTTCTCTGCCTTGTCTTGTGCAGTCTTGGAGAGTGCATAAGGATTTATTTAGAAGTGCAACCCTCACTCCTGTGATCATCTACACATGGGAGCAGAGGTCTGTCTGCCTATCATTTTACCTGGGTGAGGGTATTAATTTTGAAAAGATCTGGGTAACAGGCAACTTATATGTTTCTGATATTTCTTAATGTGGTTATGGTGGCATTTGCTTCCCTCCAGTTGCTGAGGAGGGGGTTTTGAAAAGTGCTCTGTTGGTCAGAGTCTGTTCCTATCAAAGACATCAGGGACACTCTGCTGGTGTAATGGAATTTGAGATTGGACAATAATAATCAGTCTTTTCAAAAATTTTGTCATTTGTGATTTTGTAGACATCAGGTGGAGTAATTGAAATTAAATACTTGGTGTACAGACAGGCTGTCTGTAGCTGCTAAGAAAACACGTGTGCCTGAATTCTGTGCTGAGAAATGTAGGGAGTGGTGTGTGCTGGACAAAGGTTTTGCTTAACAGTTTTTGTTGCTGGGCAAGAATGGAGGGAAAAGGAAAACTGAGGGTAGGATATATGCTGAGAACATAGATGCTTATCTCAAAAAACCCAGCTGAAAATTACTTTGTGTTGTTACTTATCTACAGATATTCTTGATTTCACTCTTGTCACTGTCCTACTATAATCTCCTCCTCTCTTGCTATGATCTATTCCACAGTGTGCTTGCGTCAGTAGGCCACTGCTTTGGCTGCAGTGACCATGAAGTTCATGGTGGAGTTAAAGATCCTTAGGACAGTGAGGAGGGCACAGAGCAAACTCACTACCCTGGGCTTCAGGAGAGAAGACTGGCCTCTTCAGGGATCTGCTTGGTAGAGTACCATGGGATAAAGCCTTGGAGGGAGGAGGGGCCCAAGAAAACTGATTAATATTCAGGGATCACCTCCTCCAAGCTCAGGAGCAATGCATCCCAACAAAGATGAAGTCGGGTTAAAACACCAGGAAGCCTGCATGGATGAACACGCAGCTCCTGGACAAATTCAGACACAAAAAAGGAAGCCTATAGAAGGTGGAAGCAGGGACAGGTAGCCTGGGAGGAATAAAGAGAAATTGTGTGAGCAGCCAGGGATCAGGGTAGGAAAGCTAAAGTCCTGATGATAGAATTAAACCTGGGCAGGGACATCAAGGCCAACAAGAAAATATTCTACAGTTAGGTCAGTGACAAAAGGAAGATTAGGGAAAATGTCGGGCCTTTCCGGAAGGAAACAGGAAACCAGGTTACCTGGGATCTGGAGAAGGCTGTGATATTCATTGACTTTTTTGCCTCAGTCTTCACTGGCAAGTGCTCAAGCCACACCACCCAAGTCTCAGAAGGCAAAGGCAGGGACTGGGAGAATGAAGAAGCATGCACTGTAGGAGAAGACAAGGTTTGAGACCATCGAAGAAACCTGAAGGTGTACAAGTCCGTGGGACCTGACGAGATGCATGCACAGGTCCTTAGGGAACTGACAGATGAAGTTGCTAAGCCACTATCAATCATATTTGAGAAGTTGTGGCAGCCTGTTGAAGTTCCCATTGAGTGGAAAACAGGAAACATAATCCCCATTTTTAAAAAGGGTCAAAAGGAGGACCTGGTGAACTACAGACCAGTCAGTCTCACCTCTGTGCCTGGCAAGATCACCTGGAGGTGATTGGTGACAGCCAGCATGGCTTCACTAATGGCAAATCATGCCAGACATACTTGATGGCCTTCTAGGACAGGATTGGCGGCTAAGGGAAGCGCAACTGACTACCGCTTGGGCTTGTGCAAAGCATTTGACACTGTCCCACATGACATCCTTATCTCTACATTGGAGAGGCATGGATTTGATGGATGGACCGCTCGGTGGATAAGGAATTGGCTGGATAGTCACACTCAAAAGAGTTGTGGTAAGTAAACTGAGTAAGTACATAAGTAGTTCCTGTGCCCAAGGAGAAGTTAAGAAGTAGACATCTGTGATTTTTGGTGAAAGTAACAGGATTTATATCTCTCTGTCATATCAGGGCCCTTTAGATAGCTATTTCCTCCTTTTGGATGTTGTTAATCCTAACCAGAATGTTTTTGAGAACTTATACAAGATCTTATAAGGGCTGTTCAATACTACCAAATGTGCTTCTGGTATCCTGTGATAGGACAGTTAAAGAATATTAAGATGATCAGGCCTTGGGCATTAACATTCCTTGAGCTTTTAATTTATGAAACCCATTTGACCTTTCTGTACATTTATGGAAATCTGGTAGTGCAGCCTGACAGCCATGAGTTTTTGCAACCTTTTGAAATTTAGTTAGGAAAGCTATTAGCTGGAAATTTCTGGCATGGTTTCCTGTTTCATTTGTTTTGGGATTAGTGTAATCAGATGAGTTTTCAAATTGGCTTGGACAGTGCCAATATTGAAGTATTTCTCTTACAGCTATTCTAGTATCAGTGATCAGTATTCGTGATCGTTCCTATGGGTTTAAATTGAAAGCGGGGAGGTTTAGATTAGATATCAGGAAGAAGTTCTTCCCGGAGAGGGTGGTGAGGCACTGGAACAGGTTGCCCAGAGAAGCTGTGGATGCCCCATCCCTGGAAGAGTTCAAGGCCAGGCTGGACGAGGCTTTGAGCAACCTGGTCTAGTGGAAGGTGTCCCTGCCCATGGCAGGGGGGTTGGAACTAGATGGTCTTTAAGGTCCCTTCCAACCCAAACTATTCTATGATTCTATGATTTCTAGTTTATCTGTGTTTTTTTTTTTTTCCCCTAGCCTCTCTATATACGTAACAATATACATCTCAGCTGTTTCATTCATGTGATTTTGTTAGAAAACGGGGTATTTATCAATCCATATTGCTAAATTTCATAGTAAAATGATAAGGGGAGTTTTTTCAGCAATGGGCCTACAGATGTTTATATTAAAAGTTACTCTTCCAGGAACATTTTTTGTCTTTATCTGCTGCCTTGAAAAGGAGGGGGAAGTGATGCTGAATTTCAGATTTGCACAGTCATATTTATCTTGTAAAAAGTTTCTGCACTTGATTGGAAGTTGCTGTGACAAATGTGAATGAAAGAGGGAGGGATAATTACAACTTTGCAATAATGAAAAATGCAATTGCATAGTCAGTGCTACTAGCTAAATAAGCCAAAAGAATGCCAAAAAATGTGCTAATGCTGCAGAGTTTAGTTCTGGATGCCAAAATTGAATTTGATCTTCCCTATTGGTATTCTAGTGAAGTATTCTAATCCCGTCTCATTTCAGAGACAACTGTGACATTTTGATTTACTTTTGATATACAGTCTACATTTCCCTAAGATAAGCAGAGTTTCTGGAGAAGAATGCAAGGTCCTTGTCGGAGGACATTGTTCCCCATTCCCAAACTTGTTCTCTAGTGAACAAGGCATGCTCTGGCACCTAGGTCTTTTTTCATTAGGCTTGATGCAGTGAAATATTACCTGTGTCAGGAAAAAAAACATCCAAAATCCACATCTGACTACCTCTAACCCCAGCTATAGGTCCTTACTTAGGTTTACTAAGTCTGTTGTATCCAGCTGAAGCTTGGAGCTGTGTAACACAAAAGATGTCAAGGTTATCTTCACTGTAGTGTGGCTAAACTGGGAAGTGGAGGAGGAGTTAATCTGTCTCCTGGATGGCTTGCTCTGAGCAGCCTCTTGAATCCCACCGGGATTTAAATGTTACCTGCTTTGGTGACAGCTCTGTCTGTTAGCAGCGGTGGCAGTCTCTGGGAACGATTCTTACTCACAAGGACAGTTTCTTCCCTGTGGTTAATTGCATTGAAGTGAATTAAGTATTGAAGCAACGTTCAGCAAGAAAGCCCACACCTTTAAAAATGAACAGAACATTGTCTCATTATTTATACTGAAACACTGTAGGAACTCTTATGACAAATTTAAAAAAAAAGAAAATCTTAGAACCATGCAACTCATGGCTCTTGTGATGAGCTGTGGGCATAGAGCATATTTGGGCTGGGATTGTTGTGACAGGTGTGACTTGCAAGGCAACATAGAGACTGATGTTTGGGAAAAGAGTTTTTTGTATTCTTTGACCCTGAACTAATTTAGACACTTACAGGGACTACAGACCTACTGGTGCTGACAACAGATGGCTCAGAGTATTCTCACTGGAGAGCGTGAAGTAGAAGGGGAGATGGATAATTGTGTTCATGCTATTGGCCCCAAGTCCAGAGTTGTTCCAGGCTGCGAAGTGATGCAATGAAAATAGTTGACCACAATGGGTGTATAGCAGTAACGAGGTGAAACTGCATTGCCCTTTTCACAGAACTGATAGTGTTTTAAATATTCCACACTAAATTATTTGCTTAGGAGTAAATGAAAAGTCGGAGAGTCCTTAGGTGTCCAGTAAAAATGTTAATTAACTACTTAGCTGCGGCTGAACAAGCTGTGCAGATCTGAGGACTGTCTTGTACTTCATTTGTTTATGCCTAAAAGTTTATGCTTCTTCCCATTTGGTTTGGTCATTTTGTTGTATATGTTCAACCAAGAAATAGGAACTGTGTGCAATTGGAAGCATTTCCAGATAGGTTCTGTGTTACAAGTGGGAATATACTCTGCGATATTTGTGAGAAGGAATATATGCCAATATACAGAAATGAAGAGTATACCTATGGCTTTGAAAGTACATTTAGCATAGGTGCTTATAGTAAATCCCCAGATTACATTTTATGGGGTGGAATGCACTCTGAAAGTGATGCTTCATCATCGTCACATATAATTACTGCTAGTGTCTCCCTCCAAATAAAATTTTCAAGGAGGCAGGAAATGTAGAGTGACAGTACACTAAGGAATGCCTTGCCACCTCTCAAGCTACATGGCAAAATTTCTGCTGGAGAATTGATCTGTTTTGCTTCTAATCTTATATATGTAGAGCTGGGAAACACGTACAGAGTATTACAGAACACAGCGTCAAAAGAAAACCCTGATGTGTTGTTGGCTCTACAAGCTTCCTCTAGGGGATTTTGCAGAAACCATAGCTTCATATCTCATTGCACATGTCTAAATAAATATTAAAGACAAGCGTTTTGCATAAGATATGCTACAGTACAACAGCAAGGTTATTAATTTATTTGCCTCTGGCAAAAGCATTTTATGACTGTAGTCATAATCTCCAATTATTTGTTATAGTGTCTTGACTTTTTTGAGTATTGTTTATCCAACAGTATTTACACACAAGCTCATTTGTGAGAGGGTTTAACATTTTTAGAAGTTGAAGCCCTTATGTGTTTAACATATATGCAAATTATTTTGGAAAATGAGGGCAAGACACACAGATCAAAACTGGCTGTAAACTGCTGATGAATTCACAACAGGGAGTTGGACTTACATGCGTTTTAATACTTCAGATTCTTCCCCAATCCTTTTCTTTCCCCTGTAGCAATTTCCAACAAAAACACATCTTATTTCCCCTTGCTGAGACAGACCTAAGCATTCTCTTTCTTTGAGAACATCCAAATTCCCTTAGGCAGACACCCAGGAATGTATAATAAAAAAATATAGCTGTGAGGGTAATCCTGCGTTCATAACCAATTCCAGAAGATAGAGGCAAATACAAAATGTCTCCTCAGTGTGAACTTAGTCAGTAGGTTGGTATTTGCACTCGATAGATATTTGCAAATGTACATATTTGATAGGTAAGCACTTGGTTTGCACCTCATATGTGCTTACTACTAAAGGATAGGTATTTTTCCATCTTGTCTTGCAACAGATACTGCTCTGTAGAGGTGGCAAATGGATAAATCTCTGGTTCTGTCATCAGAAAGAGTATTCTTGGATATTTTTCTGCTCCCTCAGGAAAAAATGAAGCATTCTTATTCCTGCCCTGCACACTCCGTAAAAGGAAAAGGTAATGCTTCCAGGGTGTGTAAGTTCTCATTTTGTTACAGAAAATGTTGGGAGCCTTGTTCTATTCTGTAGCTACTTCTGTTCTGCTAGCAAATCCCAGAACCTCCCTTAAATGTTTACAGAAATTAATCTCGTGGCCTATCCTCCCATCTTTCCTGTGGAGGTCAAACAGCTGTAGGATAGGTCTTTAGGTAGGGAAGAAGGGCTGCTAGATTCACAGCTATGCAGATCCTGTGCCCATGTGTGCAGAACACGTCAAACAGTGCACCCGGGGTGTGCCAGGGTTGGTTCAAGATGGCCCCAAAGTAGTTCACACCTTTCTAGGGAGGATTGCCAGCCAGGGCAAACATCTGATGTTATTCTGATGGGGATGCAGCTGGTAATTGATCATACCATTGCTCAATTTTCAAGGTCAGTTCATCAAATCCAAAAATCTGGTAGGATGAACATTAGTTAGAATTGGTTTTCTTGTTGTTTTTTCATCTTGCTATTTGTGCTTTCTACTTCTGATCTGAGCAGCAGATAATGAGCTTTAACAAGCCATGGAGAAACCTGACATCAAGAGTTTTGCTATTGATCTGAAATAAATTAGTATTTTAATATAGCTAATTTATTATGAACAAGAAAGTATCCACAAAGGCAAAAAGTAGGGAGAACTTTAAAATAGGAAGATTTCTGTTATGTGTGCAGACAGGACTAAAGAGGGTCTTCCTCAGTCGTGTCTGCTTGCTCAGGTTTTGAGGGAGGGTTGCTTTTTTCATAAATTCATCTGTGACCTGGAAGAGTCATGGTGAAAAAGACTCTAAGAAGATCGTCCACAGAGCCATTTGAACCCCAGGGCAATGTTTGTTCTGTTTCTAACAAAGGCCAAGGTATTGGATTATAACATAGTCCCCGCCATAAATTTAGTGTTTCCTCTCTTTAAACCATCAATTTAGGTCATACTGCCATTGTGTTCCTCAAAAGTCTTTACAACTGAAACCCTTCCAGAAGGCGAAAAATTAAATTTCCTGCCTGAGAAGTACTGAGTGATTAAAATCTGCCTTGTTTCTTGTTCCTCTTCAAAAATCCCACCATTGGATAAAATATGCCAATTGCACTTTAGCTGGTAATACTTGCAGTGCGAGTTCTTAAAGGAAAGGTTTAATTCAGCAGCCTCTGATTAATTCTATGGGTGCTATATACATTATTTTAGAAATGTCTTTGTTTATCAGATTAAAAAGGAAAGTTGCTGGGTTGAAGAAAAAGGCATGTTCAGTACCTCTGCAAGCAGTTCAGACTTTGTATCTCCAGACATACTCCTGTTGCCTTGTCATTCCCTGTTTTATGTTGTTGCTTGTCTGATGTGAAGAGAAAACTTTCTCAGAATGGAAGATGTCTCCCCTATATCAAAGCCCTTTCCACACTAGAAGCACTGCAGCGACTTTGTAACTAGTCGCAATCCTTAAAGTTTTTGACTGTCACTTCATGCTGGAATTGTCATTCTTGGAGGCGTGTAATTGCTCCATCGTGTAAGACACGTGTTGTGCAGGTGTTGTTCTCCTTCCAGCAAGTTTTCAGCGTGAAATGATACTGCAGAAGTAGAGGTGTGAAGTAGTGTCACAAAATGAGTCAAAGAATGATTAAAAGGATTCAGTTACTGAATCTGATGTAGACTTGCACATGAAGTGAAAAGGTTTTTTTTCCCCAAAGCTGAAAAATTTGCAGGATTTTCTAAAAATATTCCTTTAGTTGTGATTTTGTGAAGCAGATATGTAAAGCAGACAAATTAATACTCAAAACAATTAGCAAACATAGTGCTTTAGTAGGCACAACTGTGGGAGAAGGAGACTGTTTTTCTATGACAGCGATATTCCTGAAATACGGCAGGTGCAGTTATTTTCATATTCGGTAGTTCTCAACATTTCTGAAGTGGCTGAAACAACTGGCTTGGCTCTAATGTAATGTGCTCTTTGAAATGATAGTCTTTTGTCATCCTGTTGTTTGGTGATGAATATTTGCACATTTTCTTGGACTTGTCCCAGTAATTTACAAGAAGATGCTTTGTAGACTGTGGAAAACCACAGAAAATTTCTTGGCTGGGTTTACTCAGACAAACTGAAATAAACCTTCGATTCAGAGATATGATACATACTATTCCTATTTTGAACATTGTACCTTCATCACATGTGACCTTCCTGTTTGGCAATTTGGCACAATGCCACAGCATAATTCGATGATCTACTGAAAATCGTGATTCTTTCATGTGGAAAACAATAAAAAGCATATGGTATCAATTATACTTAACTGTTTTTCTGAGAATTCAAGCACCAGAAATAAAAAACACTGTCTGAAGACTTTGGATTTCCATTAACCGGAAACAGTTGGTATAAATTATTTTTACTGAAACTGCTCTACCAGTCCTGGGTAATAAAAGAAAAAATAACATTGGCATTTGATTGACTTCAGAGGTGCAAAATATGTCATGCTCAGAGGGAGCATAAAATTCCATGTCAGACAGTGGAATCATTTTATTGGATACCGTATTTGTCATGGAGAAGCTTGGAAGAATGGGTTTCCTATTACCTTAATTTCTACTTCATCTCTACTGGGCATGGTGATTTGCAGGATCAAATATACTGGATAATGCATATGATGAGTAGCTACAGTAAATGTAAGAAGAGAAGCTTCTAGAATAATAAGACTTTAGGTGGAAATCAAAGCTGAATTATTCAAAGAAACAGTTTTACTAGCAATGTATTGCTCAAGCATAACTTGGATCTGGGTTTTAGAAATTTCAGAGCTGTACATATTTTGGTGCCCTACTCTCGCAGTGAACATTTTCATTATAACTGACCTTACGGAAGTCAGTTACTATGCAAAGAGGAGGCTTTTGTTTCTTTGTTCTTTGATTTAAGAATCTAGAGCCTTTTAAATTGGAAAAGACCATTAAGATCATCAAACCCAACCATTAAATCATATCTAAAAAATAGAACTACTTTGCAGAACCTAGAGTTGTTCTGATGTGGTAACTCCAGTCAGTTGCAAATAAACTTATATTACACTACGTTTGTCTTAACACCCAAGATTTATCTTCATGCTTACTAGTGCATTTTGTAAATAGCATTTTTTTCTATAGTTTTTGTAATACAACAATTCTGTGGAAGTAGTAGTTTGTACTCAAATAGAAACTTAAAACTGAGCTGCTAGTAGCTCTCAGATAGAAATGTAAACACAGCACATCTGGAATTATGGTAAGGTAACAAGCAAGTCAATAAAATGCTTTTTTAACCAGAAACTAAAATAGGAAAGCAAGTTAACTTCCGAACTTCTAAGTTTTGCACATGAGGAATCCATGTTAAATCTTATCCGTGTTAAATATGACTTAAATCAGTAGGGTTGTTGGTGTAATTCAGTACCACTTAGCATTAGGACTTTACGTGCCTATAGGTTTACAGCGTGGGTTTATTAAGAAATACTTACTGCTTTCTATTTGTATTCTAAAACTGGAGTTGCATGAAACAAAGAACAGAAATTGGCCTTCAGACTTGAGGTAAGTCTCATTGAATGGGTAAGCAGAGGAGGTAAATTGGTGTACAACAATGGCTGAAGTTCAGAAAAAAAGAATAAATTTGCAAAATTGTGGAAAAAAACAATGGAAAGAAGGGAAACAACATTGCACTGAACCTTTTAATCTGTGGGTAAAGTCTGTCCGGTAACTGAGACCTGTAAAGTGAGAAAATTGCTGTAGATTAAAAATAAACTAGTGAGAAAGCAGGTGGGGACAGCAAGAAAAAGAAGCCAATAAATCCCTGAAAACTCCAGATGGGCCCCTGTGGGCTTCTGTTAGCATTTGTTGACAAGCGAGACTCCGTAAGCATGTCTTTTGTACTGCAGTTAGGATCACTGCTATAGTCTAACGCTGTGGTGGGTGTAGCAGCAGCGCTGAGGTAAAATATAAGTAGGTAAAAGAACTGTCCAATGCATTTGTCATAGAAGATGTCTTGTGATTGTGATTAAATACGTCTCCTTTTTTTGCAGAGGGTCTTGTAGTTCGATTTAGACTCATTGAGTGGCGTGCTACCGAATTCCTTTAAAACCAGCTGATTTTCAAGCTCCTACTCATATCAGTTTAATGGAGTAGCCATTATCCTGTGTGCTGGTAAAATACTGTGCTGGTGATGTGATTAGGTGGCCCTCATGTAGCCTGTTTCTTTTGTTCAGACAGAGCTACAAAGGTCCTTTGGTTTATAGTCTCTATGCACAACCCTTTCCTGATATATGACCTCATGAGCCCAACTGCGTAATCCTGAAAGCTAGTATTGGTGGTAGGAGCCACCTCCTCAAAGCTCAAGGTCTGTCAGCCCACGTCCTGTTGTTGACCCTTGGCACTGGCTGAGAGTCTGGTCTGTTATCTGGGGTGTTATTGCTGAGGACCAGCCCTTGGCTGCGCAAATGCACCAGCTTTGCCTAATGTCACTTCCAGTCGTTTGTGATTTGAATAGTGGCAAACAAAGCACCTTCCGGCTGATTGCCTCTGCAGCTTATTCCCTTTGAGGCTATGAAAAAGATACTGGACCTTGGCAAAATGGGACTTCTAGGACTGTGCCCCATAGCATGACTTTCTTCCTTTAGTTCTGTTTTTTTGGGGGTGGATGCATAGTTGCTCCAAACACTTTACACCTGAAGCAAACTCAGGCAACACCCATCTGAATTATGATCTTGAGGTCCTTATACCTGCCTGCTTGCCCAACCAATTATTTCTGGACATCCCCAAGAACAGAAGGGGCACGAGTAACTCGCCTGAGAGAAGTCCTGTTCTGTACTGTCCCTTGTTTGGGTCAATTAACCCCCACACCCATTTGGGTCACCAGGCAGGGGTATTGCCCTAAAGTGCTTTCACTTAACTGGGCAATCACCAAGGTCTAAAGGCCCTCCATCTCTTTTCTGAGAGATGAGTGACAGTGGTCTGATGGGAAATAGTGAGTTTTCTCTTTGACTTATTTGGTGATGGAGGAATTTCATAAAATTAACTATACATTTTCTACAGTTTCTAAAGTTTTCTAAATTTTCTACACCTATTTTCTGCAAATATTTTTGTCTTCTGTAATGATGGCCCAATATACAAATGCTTTCACCAACACAGCCGAATTTAGTGATACTAAGAAAATCATATGTATTTGGAAAACATTAGGATTTATTTTTATGAAACAGCCTCTGATAGTTAAAGTGCCATATATTTTCCAGGCTTCTTTCATTAGAGAGACTGATGACTATTACTACAAATATCCCACAGAGTATTCAATTATCCTGGAAGGAGGGTGAAAAAGACATGCCAGAAGCTATGCAAGAGAAATGATGCACAGTATTCTAATTTTATGAGGTTGTAGATCATGAGAAGAGATTTATAATGCCGCTCCGTACAATAATTAAGAAACTGTGTCTGATTTATGTATATGTAGTGGGAAGATGGAGTAATTTACTGAAAATATCACAGAAAACAGAATCTCCGAATAAAAATTATCTGTGTTTTCTGAAGATACCTCACAAAACTCTGCATCTTCTTCGCTAGTCGTGAGATTAACTTTATTCTTGAAATTGAAAAATATCTTTTTTTGCTTTGGTACTCAACCATTTTTTTCACTTTTGTTTATAGTGATTTGAAGCTAGATAAAAATACATGTTAAGTTCAGGGAAAAACATCCCTCATAAGCCATCAACATCGTGTTTTGTAAATCTTGCCTTCTGAGTGAGAACAGAATTTAGGTAGTCTTTCCTTACTTCAAACTAAGCATTGGTGTGATTCAGCAGGTCAGTTATGTGTATGCTTTCTGGCAGTTTGTAAATGCCATTGAAATAACTTTTTTTTTTTTTTAAGAAAAAATTCTTGGGAGGAATTCCTATTTTGATGACTCGGGAGCAGAGAACAGTAGCAGGTCTAAGCAACACTGTACTGTGTTGCCTTGAGGTCAGGGACAATTGTATGTATGCAGATCCTGAGTTAGAGCTTGTTAAGGCAAGTTATTTTTCAAAATCTTTGCACCAGATCTTGTAATCTTTTTTTCCTCAGTTATAACTCAAGATTCAGTCTTCAGATCACTATATGGAAAGTGAAATAATCATTCGAATGAAGTATATTTTTTGTATTCTTCAGGTTGCTTTCTTTGATCATTTGCTTTGCACTTGTTCCAAGAGCACATAGGAAATACAAGCTCTCATTAAGAATAAAATGCAGTTTTAGGGGAAATTACAGATAAAATTTGGCTGGTTTCAAGAGAAAGTGCAGGGACAGTAAATTAATACTACTTATTCTCGTAACTGTTAATTAACACATCAGGCTGTGTTGTAGGATTGATGAGAGTCTCGTCTGGCAACATTTTCAGTGGAAAAACAGGTCTTACAGTTGGGGTTTTTTCCCTCAAGTCTTCTCCATTTTCTCCAGCAAGTTCTGGATTTGAATCTGATCTCACTTCCAGTTGTTTTAGACTAGGAAAACTGCACTGACATTAATATTATTTTGTTTTAACAGAGAGTTCAATCAGAAAATTAAAAATGGCACCATTGTGTGTCTCGTATTTCCCACTGTTTGTATTCAGAGTAAATCACAGGAGTGCAGGTCTGGTTTTGGCTTCTTTCTATGCAGCATTAATGGACTATTTATTGATTCAGACTTTCTAACGAATGTGAAAACTGGCTTCATTGCCTGATTCATAGTTCATTGACACCAGTTGCGGGATTCTCACTAATGGCAGTGACCTTTTGCCCCTCTTAATTATTGCTATTCTAATAGCCTGGGCTTAGAGTGTGGAAGTAACTAACAATCTGGGTTCCTGCAAGGGTGTTTGGTAGGGGTTTTTTTTGTTTGGTTGTTTTTTTGGGTTTTTTTTCCCCCCAAGACCAAAGAAAACAAACATCAGCAAGTTTTTTGTTTGTTAGCTAGCAACAAGAAAGCAGAGGAATTAAAACTGTGTACATGGGTATCTGCATATAAATATGAAAACACAGCACCTGAAGAGTCAGTTATTTCAAAAATTAATTTAGTTTGTGTGCTAGTAACTTTTCAATGTACTGTTTATCTTCTAAAGCATAAATCTGTAGCTGGCAGATACAGATTATAATAGTGTAGCTAAGTCTTTTAAACTAAAGTAGGGTGATCTAATTACAGATAACAAGAAAAAGTAAATGTGGCTTTACAAGTTCATTTTCTTACATGCTTCTTTAAACAAAGAAAGCATCAGTAAATATCTCTTGGATATGTGAAGTGTCACTGTCAAGTTTTAAAGAATTTTTTTTTTTATTGTTCTGCAGTTGTGTTACTTTCTGTTCATACAAACTGGATAAAATGTTATGACTGCTGTTACCTACATCTGTATTACTTATTTTCAATTAAGTGTTTTACTCCTGATATTTTTAACAGAGAAGGAAATCTACTATGTGAAAAAACAGCTCCCTTGAAATACTTTTAAATCATACAGACATACTGTTTATCCATATGTATGTGCCAGTCTGACCACTGCCATAAGTTACGTCATGTATATACTGCATTTATTTGATGACAATAACAAATTTTCTTCTTTACAGTGAGTAGCTCTGAGCTTATCTTTTTCTCTCTTGCCAGATGTGGTCATCCACTGGGAAGTGAAAAACTCTACAGATAATATTTTTATGATGATGTACTTGGTAACTGTAGTTCTGCATTGTTCCTTGAGGCTTTTCTTCTCTTTCATCCAATTTGTGCTCTCATAAAGATATTGCTGGCCCATGCCAGAAAGAGAAACAGATTTGTGCACCTGGTCATCTTCCTGATAGCTCACAGACAATATTACCAGGTATTCAAGACAGACTTTGGAATCTCAAACTCTTCTATCAAGATTGCAACTGAAGAAAGACTTTTTTTCTTTTTAATCACCTGTTTCCAGGATTAATGTATGTGTTCACAAAATGGCAGAAGCAGCACATTATTCTAAACTGAAGTTTGTATCTAGCCATGTCAAATGCATGTCTACTCTGTATTTCAGTGTGGCAGAGAAAGAGCTTGTCTTCTCCAAGCCTCAGCAGTGGCATGCACAGGCGTGCACATAAGGAAAGCCAGCAGTTAGAAATGCTTTGCAGAAAGCGAGCAAGTATTTATCAGTGAGAGGTTTTTGTAACGGGATCCCAGGACAGCCATGCACACAAGAATGAGGCCTACTCACAACTTGGAATTTGGATATGTGCACACCTGCATGCAGCTCTGTGTGTGAAACAAGGACACCAAGAACTGGTAAGTACCCATTTTGCTACTTGTACCAAATTACGCACAAGCATTTTGCTGCCAGATGTTTTTTTTTTCTCCTCTTTCTGAGTAAGTTTCTTCTAATGGTCGGAGATGGCAGACCCCTTTTCTAAGCTTGTATTCTTGTGTGTCCTGAGACATCAAAAGGAAATATCTGAGGCAGGGGAGTGGACTGAAGAGAGATGGGAATGCTGTGCAAGTGAGGTTATTCCATGTGACTTCTTTGAGAGAGAGAAAATGCTAAGAAAGGTGGGACTTGGGGTTTTCAGTGCTGTATGAATGTGCACTTGTGGGAAAGAAGGAAAAGCCATCTCTTCTTGAATAGGCTCATCAAAACAAGTCTGTCTCATTTCTTTAACTTTATATGAGTCAAAAGTATATTTGGACAGCTTGAGTTAAATTTTGTTTTATAGCTGCAACAGTACAGCTAAATCCTCGTGTACTGTGAACTGGCACCACTGCAGTGAAATTAAGAAAACTCCATTGATTTACATGAGCATGTTGCATATTCTTAACTAGAAAAAAGAAGTATAATGTAGTTCATGTTGTAGATGTCCAGATCCAAAGCTTTTCAAGTTGGTTCTTTAGCTAGCATGTTAGGGTGACTGAAATATCTTGAAAAGTGTATTAGAAAAAAATACCCTCATGAAATAAAATGAATGTACCATTCCAGGTGTTTCTGATGGGGCTATATGCTGTACTATTGTAATCCTAAAGAATGCTTACTTCATATGTATGTTCTAAACATTATCATATTTAGTGTAGTTCCTGTTTTAAGGAAGGCTTATTTATGCCTAATCTTGTCTAGAGAAATAGTAAGATATGTATAAACAACTGGTGTTTAAACTGAGGATATATACTGAATCTAACTATGCTACCAATGATATAAGAAGATGCAAACCACTATAAACGAGGCTCACAGCTTTATAGGGTTCACTCAACAGAACAACAGCGTCACACCTAATTGGCTGATGCATGCCAAAGCTCACACAGGGGCAGGCCTTGACCTACCTGCCACCACACTGCTTTGGCCAGAGGCTCGGAGGAGCAGATTTTGAGGAAAAATTCTGTAAGAGGCACTGCAACCACACACCCCCTTGATCAGAACTTGGGGGAAACCAGAAGCTGTTGGCCTTGAAGAAAATGAATGTAATTGGTCTCGTCTGGGGAGGAAGAACTATTTTCGCTGGCATGTTTCCTCTTCAAGTTGGCAAAGAGCAGTATGTTATGGTAAAAACTTGGAAGACTGTAAACCATAGGCTGTCTGTGGGATATTGACCATCTTTTGTATGATCTATATTCAATACCACAATTTTTTTTTCTTCACTAGATAGCAGGGTTACAAGTAGTGTTTTTTTCTGACATTAAAATGGTTCCACATTCTCTCCCCAGGACAGCTTACCTCTTGAGCCAAAAAAGCTTCAGTTTGGGTGCATGGAGCCAGGCACACACTGCTTTTGGCCGTATTTTCTGGGATTTGGCATTTATATTTCTGACTGCCTCTTTGCTTCCAGTTGTAGCTTTTCCTACTCTTATATTTGCATGTCAAAGGTACTCTGCGTCTTTTGCTGGTATGCTACACTTTAGGCGGTTTTATAATGGCCTAAAAAGGTATAAAAAAGCCTTCTTGACATGACAGATCATCTAAACTGTGCTGCTAGAGCTGACCCACCATTGACAGCTATGCAGGGGGTCTTCATGGGATAACTTCAGAGCATCTTTGTTTCTCTGCCTCTAAGAGAAAGGGATGTGGGTTACAATGTCTTGTCATTGATTCCCTCTTCTGAAAGATTCTCAGGAGTAAGTGAAGTCAAGAGGAGGAGGGGCTTGTGTGGAGAGGAATGGTGTGAAGTGTGTTGTGCGAGGATGGAAGCAGTGTGTTGGAGAAGGCTTTGGTTTAACGTGCCACTGGGTTAAGAATTTGCTATTTCAACCTCTTTTTATTCCCCAAAGTGAAAGATTGAAAAGGAGAGGTTTGGCTTTCCATTAAAACAAAAGCTTTAGGCATAATGATCTACATCTGAGAGCAGGCATTGGGTTGGAGAACAGGGGTCTCAGCCTTTCAGACCAGTAAGACCCCCTGTGCCCACAATGGTAGTGAAGCATGCACAACCACATTCCTCACTGAAAAGCATGGGTCATCTGCTCCTCAGAATAGAAAGCAGAGAGGAATATTGAAAAGGTGGCATTGAAAAAAGCAATCCAAAAGATTGTATCTGGAGACCTTGTAAAATGAAGGTTAATCCTGCTGTTGAACACAGGTCCTTCTGGCAGGTTGCTTAAGCTGCACTCTTTTATCTGACAGTACAACCGGCAGAGGAAGACAGCTTAAGGGAAGATGAGCGTTTTGGGATACTCCACCATGCCAAGGCTGTGCAGAGCTTCATCCAACTGATTTACAGCTGTTTTCCTTCTCTTGCTCCCCTTTTCTTGCTCCCCTTC